>NC_041408.2:22280574-22580574 GCF_900747795.2 Erpetoichthys calabaricus | reverse complement strand
GCATCTATTTAATTTCTTTTTTGACCGGGAGGATATTAGATATGGGGCGGCACGGTGGCGCAGTGGGTAGCGCTGCTGCCTCGCAGTTGGGAGACCTGGGGACCTGGGTTCGATTCCCGGGTCCTCCCTGCGTGGAGTTTGCATGTTCTCCCCGTGTCTGCGTGGGTTTCCTCCGGGCGCTCCGGTTTCCTCCGGGCGCTCCGGTTTCCTCCCACATTCCAAAGACATGCAGGTTAGGTGGATTGGCGATTCTAAATTGGCCCTAGTGTGTGCTTGGTGTGTGGGTGTGTTTGTGTGTGTCCTGCGGTGGGTTGGCACCCTGCCCGGGATTGGTTCCCTGCCTTGTGCCCTGTGTTGGCTGGGATTGGCTCCAGCAGACCCCCGTGACCCTGTTTGGATTCAGCGGGTTGGAAAATGGATGGATGGATATTAGATATGGTTATAAGTGTTTGTTGCTAGGTATAACTCAATAAAGTGTATTTAAATAAAAAGTCTTCATAATTATTGTATTTTATTCAAGAAAACTGTAATAGCCCAATATAAGGCATGCAAATAGCAGCACTACTACAGTGCCACAAGGCAGTTAAAGAATACACCGGGCTCGATTTTGTTTTCACTTCTGTTTACAGCGATCGGGTCGTAGATAGCATTGTTGCAATGTTACTTTTCTTGGTGGCTTATTACATTATGGATGTTTCACATGTTCATTTTTTCCCCTGTGCTTAAAAGATATTAAGAAAGTGTTTCTCAACTGTGACTCCGGAACATCTCAGTACGCAAGCTTTATTAAGCGTCAACAACGAAGACTCGCTACACCTTAATCTACAAGTACTGACACTTATCCCTACCGACGAAGTAACTTTCACCAGCGTGGCCTTCTTCATCACAGACGATCCCGCTTTCAGTCATGGACAATTATATGTTGCTCTCTCCAGAGGTCTATCTTTTCATTCACTCACAGTGGTATCCACAAACCCACCCCATTTGGACAACTGTGTCGTTCAGGAAGTGTTCACCCATCAATACATAATTATGCGGCGTATGCTACGCAGCAGGTTGGCTAGTTCCTTAAAAAATACAAAATTAACTGAACATGAACTAGTTCAAAAGTGAAATGGTGAACTTATTCTTTCTAATCTGTGTGAACTGAACTTTAAGACAGTTCTTGTGAGGTGTGAACTTGAACAACACTGTCTGTCACATACTGTATTTATAGCAGCCATTTTGTAACCAACCTCAGTTCTGTTTGAAGCTCATATCTGTAAAGACCTCAGCTTTCTAACCAACCTACGGGGTGGATCCTCAAACCTTTTCCTTTGTCCTTGTACTTAAAAGTTAAAGTGAAAACAAATCTCTAAAAAGTGGTCTAATCTGCTTTCCACACCATTGTAATTTTTCCCCATCCTTTTTTGCAAAGCTGCTCAAGTTGGAGCATGCTTCTAATGAGGCGACAGATGGTGTCCTGGGGGATCTCCTCCCAGATCTGGACCAGGGCATCACTGAGCTCCTGGACAGTCTGAGATGGACCGAAACATAATGTCTTACCCAGAGGTGTTCTATTGGATTGAGGTCAGGTGAGTGAGCGTGGGGGCCGGTCAATGGTATCAAATCCTTCATCCTCCATGAACTACCTGCATGAGGCCAAGCATTGTCATGCACCAGGAGGAACCCAGGACACACTGCACCAGCATATGGTCTGACAATGGGTCCAAGGATTTCACCCTGATACCTACTGGAGGTCAAGGTGCCGTTGTCTAGCCTGTAGAGGTCTGTGCGTCTGTGTGTGGATATGCCTTCCCAGACCATCACTGACCCACCACCAAACAGGTCATGCTGAACGATGTTACAGGCAGCATAATGTTCTCCACGGCTTCTGCAGACCCTTTCACATTTGTTACGTGTGCTCAGGGTGAACCTGCTCTCATCTGTGAAAAGTACAGGGCACAAGTGGTGGAGTTGCCAATTCTGGTATTCTATGGCAAATGCCAATCGAGCTCCACGGTGCTGGGCAGTGAGCACAGGGCCCTCAGGCCACCCTCTTGAAGGCTGTTTCTGATTGTTTGGTCAGAGACATTCACACCAGTGGCCTGCTGGAGGTCATTTTGTAGGCCCTGGCAGTGCTCATCCTGTTCCTCCTTGCTCAAAGGAGCAGATACCGGTACTGCTGATGGGTTAAGGACCTTCTACGAGGGGCCCTGTCCAGCTATCCTAGAGTAACTGCCTGTCTCCTGGAATCTCCTCCATGCCCCTGAGATTGTGCTGGGAGACACAGCAAACCTTCTGGCAATGACACGTATTGATGTGCCATCCTGGAGAAGTTGGACTACCTGTGCCAGTTCTGTAGGGTTCAGGTATTGCCTCATGCTACCAGTAGTGACACTGAGAGTAGCCAAATGCAAAATGAGTGAAAAAACAGATGAGGAGGGAAAAATGCCAGTGGCCTCCACCTGTTAAACCATTCATTCCTGTTTTGGGGGTCATCTCATTGTTGCCCCTCTAGTGCACCTGTTGTTCATTTCATTTATACCAAAGCAGCTGAATCTGATTAACAAGCCCCTCTGCTACTTAACTGACCAGATCAATAGCCCACAAGTTTCACTGACTTGATGCTACACTCTGATTAAAAAGTGTTCCTTTAATTTTTTTGAGTAGTGTATAATAAGAGCAGGATTTTGAACCTAAATTTAAATAGAGTGTGTGTTCCTGTGGTGCACCTCTGGCATATTCGGGCCAGTTCCTATGTTTGCTGCTACCAATTTAGAGCTCATTTTCCAGCATGCTTAAATTGGACTGAGTGGTTTATAAGTAAATGGGTGACTGCTTACTGTATGTATTGATCATATACACTGCATATATGTCCACCAAGACCACCCTGTTATACTTTGGGAAAGTTCTGTGGTGTCAGCACATTAGAATATCAACACTTTGTAAAGTTCTTCACGTTGGCACACATTCAAATCCGTCATTTGTCTAAATCGTTTATGGTTCTGCACAAGCCAAGATGCGTTCAAATTAATGAACCAAAGTGCTGAAGCAGCTGCTTTATTTTCAGTTGCATTGGTTATATTGGAAATGGGCAACAAAAAAATCCAACAGTTCGCCAGTATTCCATGCTATATGATGCTTTCTCTCTTGGCAGTTCATCAATCATAATTGTTATAGAGCACTGCATACTGTGTGACCAGACCATGAAAGATTTTTTCATTATAAAAAATGATATAGAGATCATCATCTATCCATTTATCCATCCATTTTCTACCCCACATATCCAGTTCATAGTTGCAGTGAGTGGGCGGTTAACCCAGTTGGACTTTGTGTATAATGAGACTCAGCCTTAATGGGACACAAATGTGTCTCAGGGTGAACTCACACATTTAGAGTCGCCAAGTAACCTAACTTGCACTCTGTGTGATATGACAGGAGGAAACTACAGTACCTATACAAAAAAAAAAACATTGAATGCAAGGTGGGAAACCACTCTGGATGGGGTGTCAGCCTATTGCAGGGCACATTCATGAATACACTCACTCAATCAGACAGGGACAATTTCGATTGAACAGGTGACGTAACATGCATGGGCTTGGGGTGTGAGAGGAAAGACAAAGGATGAGGAGAAAAGAGTACACAGACACAAAGACAATGGGGGTATTTTTCGTACGTGGATTACTCGTTTAGCCAGATGTAATTGTTGACGATTTGGCTTGATCCTGGATCTGTCGGTTTTTTGAAACTCTTGCTGGAAGTGTTGTCATAGCAGCACATCCTAATCCTCAAACCTGCTTGGAGCAGGTTTGTTCTGCGTAAACAAAGATTAGTTTACACACGTGATCAGTGACGGTGCGTGGAAGTCATCCAGTCAGGGCTTCGCCGTTCATGAATGAGCGACCAATTGATATCGGTGCACAAATTATACGAAGAGAATTTCATATAAAGAGGGTTTTGCGCGATCGGCAAGATCCTTTATTGCTCCCGGAGGAAATTCTGTACGAAAGATACCGCTTTAGCCGAGGGGGAATATTGTACCTCAAAGATTTATTAGCTCCGTATATTCGAAGTCAAACTCGGAGAAGTCGGCTCTCACAACCACACAGACAGTAGGCATTGCTTTGAGGTTTTTTGCAAGCGGCACTTTTTATATACTGTAGGCGATGCGGAACATCTATCGAAAAGTGCAGTTTGCCAGGCAATTTGTAAAGTCTGTTTGGCTCTGAAACATTTCCTTCAGGTTTTCTTAGTGTTTCCTAGACACCTGCGTGTGCAGACAATAATAGAGGCGTTTCATGCCATTGCAGGTAGGTAACACACAGGCTAAAACACCCACAGTTCCATAAAGAATCCCACAATCAGCCTAACATTCTCATTACCAGGATTTCCAAATGTGATTGGGAGTTTGATCAAACATTATTTGGAAAATGTACCTCTCCTCCTGATGAATAATCAGACACAGTGTCTTCATCAAATATTTGACCTTCGTCAATATCTCGTTGGTCAGACACAGGTTCAAGGGATATGATATTCCCTGCAACTGACCCAACAAAAAAGAGGGCTATATGGAACATACCTATGGCACACATGGAGAACAAATACATGCAATGACCATCCTTTACCTGAAATGAAGTGACCACTACATCTTGCCACTGGTTCTGAGGAGGAGCTTCCCCCTGGAATGCCCTCAGAAACAAGGCGATGGGCATTTTGCTGGAGAGCCAACTCTTCTGCAGGGGTTAGGTCTGGACCGCATGGACCTCCACCTGTTTTTTGCTTGTCTGCCTTCTTATTAGCTTTAAAATTAATGTTTTTTATATTATATATGATTGTTTATGTCAACAATTCTTTAAATAGTTATAAACCAATATTTACCAGTTTGAAGTATATTCTTGTACTTCACTTTAACCTGTTCCCATGTTCTCCTTGTGCTCACGTTTGATCTGGAATTATGACATATTAAATAATAATTAATCTGACACATAGGAAATGAAACGCTGCACTCAGTAAGTATAATGCACACTACTTAGCGTTTAATTTTTTCGGCCACTTTTTTGCCAGCCGTCTTTTCTGGTCTGGGCTGCTTTTGCAGTGTTACCCCTTGTGTATATTAAATCTTGAAATTCTTCGTGTCCTTTGAATAAAAGGTCTTGCGCCGCGTGTGTGAAAAAAAAATGCGCCCGTTCTTTCGTCATTTTGTTACAGCCTATCAAAGACTTGCTGATCATGTTTTCTAGACTCAATATATATGGGCTTTTCACTCAGCGCGGGCGCGCGCATTCATCTCGTATGATTAGATCCAGCTACACTAATCTAATACACAGCTGCGTTTGAAAAACCGACTTATCTGGATGAGTTTCACCGGCATTAACTCATCCAAGATGAGGCACCTGATCTCGGATGGTTTAAGCGACATACGAAAAATACCCCCAATGTGTGAAAATTTAAAAATGTAAACATTTAAATTTCAAAATTTAACATTTTATTCAAGAAAGTAGAACAGGACAATTCATTAATCAGGCAGGAGAAAAGCTGTTCATTGTATCTTTTCATTACTCCTCGGCAAAATGCCTTAGAAGGGAGCATTCTTCAGAAGCAGTCTGTTACAACCTGAATTATTGAATTTACATACAGTGCCAATCAATGCATACATTTTACTCTGGTTGGTTGGTTGGTTTACACCCAAGTGATTTATATAAAGTAAAAGTCTGTTATGTTATATTCTGGTTCTTCTTATATCTTTGAATTGCGCCACCACCCTTGAAATTTCTGTGCATACAGCAATTGTCCATTCTCACTTATAGGTCATCTGCTGATTTCTTAGTCATCTCTTAGTCATCTTTCAGTACATTTTATATTTTACATCAACCTTTCTTCTGGTACATTATTTACTTGACCATCTCAGTTTTTTTCCTAAAGCAATTCTTATATTTCAGTGTACATTTTGTTGTTCACTTCACCTTTATCTGGTTTCCTGGTGTGCCTGAACAGGTTTCTGACATATATTAAGCCTTTATGCTATTTCTTTAAGATGAATGCTATGTTACCCTAAAATTATTCTTCCACACCCACACAGGTAGTAACCAGGCCAGAGATTCACATGTGGGACTCACCCTTGTGTCACTGTACCAACCATAGTTAAAAAAAAAACCATAAAAAATATTCAAAAGTCTAGACTGCAAAAGTTTTAAAGAAAACAAAAACTCCGGGGCAAACCCCTCACAGATGCCAAAATCAAGAAGACTAAGATTAGCTGGCCTTCCTGTCCGTCTTTCTGCATTTTGCAATTATAAGGAAAGAAAAACAAATGTTCAGTGACTGACATGGGGCCATGTGAAGAGTCCCAATTGAAAGCCACGTCTACAATGTGCTTATGCCACTTCTCCCTGCTACTCTGGCAGTGCCAGACGAAGCCCATCTGGAACCCTAGGAGTGGTCTTTGGAAGTCGCCCCTCATTGTCCATATTGGGTAGTCGGCACTATTACACTTTGCTGAGCTGCTTGGGGAGGGACTCCCCCCCACTCTCCCCCCCACTCTCCCCAGTGCCCAGACTGCAAACCCCTTTAGTATCTGAAATGGCACTCTTCTTGGTGTATATGCCACAGACTTTAAGAAGAGTGAACACTTCTACATTCATAAATTTTGCCTAGCGGAAAACAGCGTTCACTCAGTATCTTCAGAATTTGATGACATTTTGGTCCCCCCACAGTGTCCTTAGTACGTACTACTTAACTCTCATAAGTGGCAGCCCCTCAAATGATGATGCTCTAGGCAGGTAGCTATGCCGCTTAATGGATTGATGGCTCTGTACTCTGGCACCACATTCAGGGACTTTGGGCTGGTGAACAAATGAAATGAAGCTGATGTATTAATCAATCAATAAAAAGTGTTTCTAAGCTGTCAACCACTTCATTATATGGAGAGTTGCTGTCACTTAATTCATATTTTATATTACATTTAGATCCAATAAATCAATAAATCAATCAATCAGGATGTTTCTCATTTATCAATCAATCAATCAATCAATCAATCTTAGTGTTTTAATGTATTGATCAATCAATCACTACTTATTATAGATTGCATTTACTGTGTGTGCCATCCAGGGTACACCATGCAGTACTGCTAAGTTGGAAATTATAAAGAAAAGTTAAATGGAAAGGCAAAAATTAAAGTCTATAAACAGGCAGTGGTCAAAAGCCAGGAAGTCAAGAAACCAAAATATCAAACCCCAAAACATTAACCAAAAATTGTTGAAAATCCTTTCTCTTTGAAAAGATTTTTTAATAATTAGTACCGGAATAGGTACAATATATAATCCAAAATCTTAAATAACAGAAACAGTGAGCCTCCATCTTAAATAGCTTTTGTGTAATGATGCCGTGATGTTCCACTTTTAGACATTACATGGCTGCTGATCCTAAAAATATATTAGAATAGTGGTGCCCTTCAGAAACAAAATGACAGCATGAAAATAAACAGACAAAAAAATTACAACATTAAAATAAGGAAAGATATGCAAAAAAGGTCCAAAAGCAATAACTAGGATAAACAAACCCCCAGAATCATTACTCCTGCTTTGTGCCCATTGTCTCTGGGAAAAAGCTGCCCTTGACCCAATAATGGCAAAGCTGATTTAAAATATGGATGGACAGAATTCTCCATGTTAACAAAAATAGTACTACCCAATTAAAACATCAGCCATATCTGGACAATTACATTGAAGGAAATGAACAAAGGAAGTACACAAACAACACCATCTGGGACTTAGTTTAAAAGAAAGAAGCATTTTTATGTCTTTTTGGCTGAAAATGTGAGGCCTAATTGCCCATAATTTGAATAATTAAAATTCTTTGGACCTCATAATTTATGTCCTCTATTATTTATAGTATGACTTGATTACATTTTTCACTTTTTCAGCTCCGTATTTATTCTGGTCTTATTCCTTGTGACACTCTAAAATTCAAACAAAATGAAGGTCATGAGCAGAAGAAGAATGGAAATCAGAACAGTACTGACAGCTCATTTTATATAGAGTTCTCTTACTGCATAAAATCAAACATACACACAATAACATGTTACTAATATAAAGAAAATGCCAAGGATCCAAAACTGCACTGGCAAGTGAGATGAACAAATGCTTTTGTGTGCACTCGGTGGATTTGTTTGGTTAATTACAGTCATTCTCACCTAACCAAACAAGACCCAGTAACTGTGTCAACTGGTGACTGTCTATCTCTACCTTTATGACTTTGACTACGTGACATATTTCAATTTCCTTAAACTTGCTTATGTTTGGGAGTAACAGGATGGGGGATCACTGATAACACACTTCAGACTGGGCTTGTTGCCATCCTGCACTGTAAAACATTCATCCACTTCCCAAGGCTGCTTTCTCCATTAGATGATCATAAGGCCACTCCCAACAGCATCAGGCTCAGGGCACACCTTGTGTGGAACCGCAGTCCATCACAGGGCACACTCACACACTCACACATTCATATACAAGCTGAGTCAATTTGCATTCACCTCAAATATTCATCTCTAGGATGAAGGATACATATTCTTATTTAAAGTGTCAAATGTATTTTACTGCTCCTCCTGACTGTACTCACTCTTCACTTGAAAAATTCTGAACTGATTACTGCTGCACTGTTAAAATGTGTCTATCATTATTATATATATTGTCTTTCACACAATCAGCCATTGATTTACAAATCTGTTAAGCTAATGGTGCATTACACTTTACATACTGCAAATGCAAGCTAAATGGGTGTCATCAGTTTAAAAGTAAAACAAATCTTCTTCTTCTTTTGGCTGCTCCCGTTAGGGGTCGCCACAGCGGATCATCTTCTTCCATATCTTCCTGTTCTCTCCATCTTGTTCTGTTACACCCATCAGGTGCATGTCCTCTCTCACCATATCCATAAACCTCCTCTTAGGCCTTCCTCTTTTTCTCTTGCCTGGCAGCTCTATCCTTAGCATCCTTCTCCCAATATACTCAGCATCTCTCCTCTGCACATGTCCAAACCAACGCAATCTCGCCTCTCTGACTATGTCTCCTAACCATCCAACTTGAGCTGACCCTCTAATGTACTCATTTCTAATCCTCGTCCCACCCAATGCAAATCCTAGCATCTTTAACTCTGCTACCTCCAGCTCTGTCTCCTCAGTCTCCAACCCATATAACATAGCTGGTCTCACTACCGTCCTGTAGACCTTCCCTTTCACTCTTGCGGATACCCGTCTGTCACAAATTACTCCTGACGCTATTCTCCACCCTGCCTGCACTCTCTTTTTCACCTCTCTTCCACAATCCCCATTACTCTGTACTGTTGATCCCAAGTATTTAAACTCATCCACCTTCACTAACTCTACTCCCTGCATCCTCACAATTCCACTGACCTCCCTCTCATTCACACACATGTATTCTGTCTTGTTCCTACTGACCTTCATTCCTCTCCTCTCTAGAGCATATCTCCACCTCTCCAGGGTCTCCTCAACCTGCTCCCTACTCTCGCTACAGATCACAATGCCATTAGCAAACATCATAGTCCACGGGGACTGCTGTCTAATCTTGTCTGTCAACTTGTCCATCACCATTACGAATAAGAAAGAGCTCAGAGCTGATCCCTGATGTAATCCCACCTCCACCTTGAATGCATCCATAACTCCTACCGCAGACCTCACCACAGTCACACTTACCTCGTACATATCCTGTACAACTCTTATGTACTTCTCTGCCACTCCCGACTTCCTCATACCAAACCACAGCTCCTCTCGAGGCACCCTGTCATATGCTTTCTCCAGATCCACAAAGATACAATGAAACTTCTTCTGGCCTTCTTTATGCTTTTCCATCAACATCTTCTGAGCAAAAAGTAAAAACAAATACAGAAAGATAATTAAATTTGCAGAATCATTTCAGTAGAAGACAGTTTTGAAAGGGTCTAGGTAAAAAGTATCAAACTCAGATCCCAGAGGGCTGCAGTGACTGCAGGTTTTTGTTCTAGCCTCTTTCATTATTGGTGACCAGTACCTGCTGCAAATTTAACTTACGTCTTTCACTGATAGTGTCTTACACACCATCACTTTTTCATTGTCCATTACAATTCAAAGTAGGGTTGTTGAAGGCCAGTTAGGCCTTGTGTTACGTTTAAGAGATTTCTAGCCATGGTGGAATTCTGTGACTCATCTGACCTGTTACATGTTGGCTAGGTGAGAATGAACTTCTGATGGTGTATTATTCTCCAGCTTTAGAAATTTAACGATAGCATGCTATTTCATTTTGTATTTTTGGCATTCATGTTGACTTGGTTTTGAAATAAGAAACATACACTATAAAAGACTGATGTTACAAATGTGTGATTCGCATACATTAGTATGGCATAGCTAATCTTTGGCACTTATTCTAGTCACCTCAAAGCCTGTTGTGGTTTCTGTTAAAGAAGAAGCTAGGAGTGTATCAGTCTGACCACACCTAGGAGGTTTCAGGGAGGCACAAGAGAGAAGATGCAGACCAAGGCGGTCTATTCTGAACACGTAACAGAAATCAGGAGTCACAGAAGGAATTTTTGCCTTTAATAAGTGTACAGTTCTGAGTCCTGAGACACAGCTCCAGTCATTAATTTGAGAAGAAGAAGAAGAGCTTCTCCGTTAACTGTGGATGAACATTGTTCACTAAGCTGCCATACTAACAGGCGTTTAACTAATTACAGTGACCCCCTCTGTTAGTGAAGGCTATCCATTTGGTTAAACAATTATAAGTGTGCCTTGAGAAGGACTGGCACCCTGTCTAGGGCTGGTGCCTGCCCTGTGTCTGTCAAGATAAGCTCTGGCTCCCTATGACCCTGCATTTAACAATGTGGGTACAAAAATTGGATAAGCTATTCAAGTTTCAGATAGCACACTTTTATTCATAAACAACTCCCATTTCTGGGAGCTGAGATGGCAGTCAGAAAATAGTTAATTCAATTTGTAACCAACAGCAACAGTGTGACTTCAGATCATTTTGAAAAATGAGACTTGGCTTCACCTTCCTTTTCTTCCGAAGTGACACAATCGTCCAGCTGCGCATTTATTAAATTGAGGCGTGGTCCACTCTCAGTTTTCCTAAACATAAAATTGCAGTTGCTGAAAGCTTTGCATCTCATCCATTTTGTGAGGCTACTTTTTCCATTAAAGGATTGTGGAGAGCCAAAGCCTCAGAAGGTGTCTATTGCTTGTAATTCATCATAAAATGAATATGGTTTGTGTTAAATGTGATTATCTGAATTAAGATCACCCTTAACCAAAGACACCTTATTAAACCAAACAATCAGTCAGACAGAAGTAATGGTATATGATGGCCATGTTCCCTAATCTGCTAAATCATAGCCCTGCAGTGCTGCTTCAAAGGTCCACGGATATTACCCTTTTCCTTAACTGCCATTGTTGATTTCATTTCATTCACCTAATGCTCTCAATGAAATTTACACATTCCTCCCATATTTCTTGTAGTTTTTATACTATTAACAGGTGACACATTGCAGAAAAAACACCCCTAAACTCCACAGCTACTGTTCAGATAGTCCAAGTTGAAAGTATAACAAAATTGACCCTTCCACCCTTTTTACCTTCCAATTTCAGTCCACATGTCTTCTGTAATTCCAAAAGCTTTGAGTTCAAGTCCCGTTGCCCTCAACAAATATCTAAGCATTTCCTGGATTTGCTCTTGGCAGGAGTGAGTACATAAGGGGCACTCCCAAAGTTGGAGGCCCAAATGTAACCTGGAGGAGTCTCAACTCACTGAGAAGACTGTTGTGTAATCCCAAAGCCCCAAGTTCATGTCCAGCTGGACATGTGTGTAATGATGATAACTTTGCTCTAAGCGAATTCCTGTGCAGAGAGAGTTGGCAATAATAGCTGTTAGGTGGAGGTGTCATACATCCACTGAAATTTCCAGAGAAAAATGAAGGATGGACTAAGCTAAATTGACAGCAATCTTAAAATGGAAGTGTCCAGAAAATGTTAAACAAGTGAAAAGATTTGTTCTGCACATTACTGTAGATGTTTCATCAAGATTTCAGTTCTATAGTTACTGTCATTGCCTCTCTTCTTCTACTTCTTTCAGCTGCTCCTATTAGGGGTTGCCACAGCGGATCATCTTCTTCCATATCTTTCTGTCCTTGGCATCTTGCTCTGTTACACCCATCACCTGCATGTCCCCTCTCACCACATCCATAAACCTTCACGTAGGCCTTCCTCTTTTCCTCTTCCCTGGCAGCTCTATCCTTAGCATCCTTCTCCCAATATACCCAACATCTCTCCTCTGCACATGTCCAAACCAACGCCATCTCGCCTCTCTGACTTTGTCTCCCAACCGTCCAACTTGAGCTGACCCTCTAATGTCCTCATTTCTAATCTTATCCATCCTCGTCACACCCAATGCAAATCTTAGCATTTTTAACTCTGCTACCTCCAGCTCTGTCTCCTGCTTTCTTGTCAATGCCACCGTCTCCAACCCATATAACATAGCTGGTCTCACTACCGTCCTGTAGACCTTCCCTTTCACTCTTGCGGATACCCGTCTGTCACAAATTACTCCTGACACTCTTCTCCACCCATTCCACCCTGCCTGCACTCTCTTTTTCACCTCTCTTCCACAATCCCCATTACTCTGTACTGTTGATCCCAAATATTTAAACTCATCCATCTTTGCCTACTCTACTCCCTGCATCCTCACCATTCCACTGACCTCCCTCTCATTTACACACATGTATTCTGTCTTGTTCCTACTGACCTTCATTCCTCTCCTCTCTAGAACATATCTCCACCTCTCCAGGGTCTCCTCAACAACAACAACAACAACATTTATTTATATAGCACATTTTCATACAAAAAGTAGCTCAAAGTGCTTTACATAATGAAGAAAAGAAAAATAAAAGACAAAATAAGAAATTAAAATAAGACAACATTAGTTAACATAGAAAAGGAGTAAGGTCCGATGGCCAGGGGTGGACAGAAAAAACAAAAAAAAAACTCCAGAACAGCTGGAGAAAAAAATAAAATCTGCAGGGGTTCCAGGCCACGAGACTGGGCATTCTACCTAACATAAATGAAATAGTCCTCTTTGTAGTTAGGGTTCTCACAGAGTCACTTGATGCTGATGGTCATACAGACTTCTGGCTTTTAATCCATCCATCATTGTTGGAACATCATGGTGCTTTCAGTAGATGGTGGAGGCGCAAGCCACCACCAAAAGGACACCGGAAAAGGAAACGGAAGAGAGAGTAAGAGTTAGTGCAGATTTCAGAGCCACCATGAATAGTTATTATAATGAATTGGATATACAGAGTATCAGGATTTAAATTAGAGTCCTCGACCTGCTCCCTACTATCGCTATATATCAAAATGTCATCAGCAAACATTATAGTCCACGGGGACTCCTGTCTAATCTCATCTGTCAACCTGTCCATCACTATTGCGAATAAGAAAGGGCTCAGAGCCGATCCCTGATGTAATCCCACCTCCAGCTTGAATGCATCTGTCACTCCTACCGCAGACCTCACCACAGTCACACTTACCTCATACATATCCTGTACAACTCTTACGTACTTCTCTGCCACTCCCAACTTCCTCATACAATACCACAGCTCCTCTTGAGGCACCCTGTCATATGCTTTCTGTCATTGTCATTGCTTCTCTAACAATAAAATTTCAATGGATGCCAGAATCACAGAAATCTTTTCATTCGTTAAAACACCTTCAGCCCCCAGCATCCTGATGCTTTCTTGCAGTTTATAGTACAAGTTTAGGGGTTAGATGCTATGCTATTTTAAAAAATCGGGAGTGGTCTCTGCTAGACTTTCTCGTATACTCAGATATGGGGATGGATACATGAGGAGTAAACTGCAAGACAATGATTATATTTTTATATTATGTACATTAAAGAATAATATATTGAACAATTATTATTAAAGTTAAGATGAATAAATCGGATTCTGATTTCATTTTTTTCTTTAACTCTAATTAATAAACCAACTTTTTCAAATGTTTGTCCCTGTGATTTATTAATTGTCATAGCAAAAGATGCTCTAACGGGAAACTGTTAATGTTTTAATACAAATGGCATATCAAGATCTCCTTTGGTGTCTAATGTTATCTGCGGAAGATGTACTACATTACCTTTCTTTTCACCTGTTAAAATTTACATGTCAGAAATGTTCAGCCAATTTTGAATACAACTAATCTTGTTCCATTGCATAGTCCATCACTCAGACATAAATTACACAGTAATATTATGATACATTCTTCTTTCAACAGTAATTCGGCTGGTGGAAGACTGGACGGTGTTAACGGTTGTAGATATTCTACGGGATATTGTAAGTTGACGTTTTCATCTTCCGCATTATCACCACCAACTGTTTCAGCATAGTCTATTGATACGCATTTAACCAATTTGCCGTGTAACCGATTGTGAATTTCCATGTTAATTTGTTTGACTTCATTGTTTATCAGTGCTAGGATTGCCCGTGTACTCATTTCTTCTGTGGATAACCCTTCTCGGTGAAATTCTTCAATAAGATTTGGACATAATAAGTCTTGTTTTATTGGGAACTTAAAGTGACGAAAACATAAAAATTTATAAGAGCTGAGCGTGCAGGAACTGTGTCTGACAAAAGTATTCACATGAATGAGAGGTGAGAGGACCGTGGACATGGGCCATTAACCATAAATGGTTGAGAGGAGGGCGGGACTTGAAATAATCTCTTGGAAATAGTCTCATCTCATATCAAGATTATCTTTTATAATAGAGAGATATAAGCTTAGGAATATCTTTGTCAAGTCAGAGTGGTTCAAGTCTCCAATAGTGCTACAGAATAAATATGCACCAAGTGTAGAGTGACTTTAGAACATTATTAAGAAATCCACATCGCTGGTCACACACAGCTTAGTCAATGCCTTCGCATTGATCGTTGGAGTTCTCAGTTTTTCACCCAGTGCAATACCAGACCAGCGGTGTCAATGGACTCTGCTTTTCTGCCAATTGATACCCTGGGAGCTTTTCTCTATTAAAAGAGAGGAGAACGTGATTGTTTCCTTTTAATGACAGTTGATTACAATGTTAAAGGCTCCAAAAAATAGCACATTTTAAAAAGAAAAAGTTCTATTATCCACTGTGACAAGCTGCAGAGTCTTTAAGCACAAACCAAGAATGACTTTTGACAGTATGATAGCGGAGACAGACAATCCCCCATTGTTTAGAGATGAGAAGTATTGTAAATAGAACTAAAAGGATGGAAGCCATGAGTATCAAAGGAATACATACAGGAAAAAGAGAACAGGAGAAGGACAGTGCCAGAACATAAAGGGAAAGAGCCAAGGACACCCAGTGCAGTGGGTCAGGTCAAACCTAGCAGGAAATAGGGTAAAGACCAAGAAGAAATTTGAATTGGGTATACTGATATTGAGAGTTCCTAGAGCAATGTCTACTTTTTAAAGGAGTCTTATTAAAGTGCTTTTTGACTTCTGTTCAATTTTCAGTTTCTCTCTTACTCTCTTACTACGCTTTATCAAAATTGTCAGGCTAAAAAAGAAAACATCTATGACGAAGACCATTAAATGGGATTTTTACAACAATTCCCCAAATAACCCAGGAAGAAGAACTGGAAATTAAAAGATTAGAGATAAAACCTAAACAGGATGGCACGTCAGTGTGTCCATGCAGCTGGTGATGATTTGAAGCAGTGATTGTATAATTCTTCTTTAAACTCCTTGGGTTTAACTCTTGAGTATGAAATGCATATTATATTACTCACACTTAAAAGTCCTTGCTAGTCATCTGTTGTTATTACAGTGTGTTTTTTCAATATTCTGGCATAAACTCCCATTGAACTGACTCCTTTCCTTATTTTTTTTTTTTTATCAGCTCTTCTCTATACAATGCTTAGATAAAGAGGAGCAATGATAAAAGCGTAATGTTAAAAAATCCGTCCACGTCTTTTTTTTCGCTACCATATCAGTGGGCCCATAGTCTTCATACCAGTTGTATTGCTTTCCTTACATTTTCACTTTAATCACCAATGATAGCTTTAATAAAAAAAACAGGTTATTACTGTCCGTCTCAATGGGACTCAGTTAAGAAGGATGTCACTGTCTACTTAGCTCAACTCAGATGACAAAACAGACTGTAAGAGATTTGGTTGTGTTATACTATGTGTTTTTATTAAGTTTAATGTCACTATTCTCTGTGCCCACTGTTATGGACTCATTCATACAGGCAGACCAAATATGGTACACAGGGGCACAGCATCTTCATTTAGAATTGCCGAGCCAAGCACAGGACTAGATAGCCACAGATAACTGGACAATTGAATAGTCAGCCTAAAGACAGACCAGTATATTTTTGTCTTCTGTCAGTACACTATTTTCTTACCTTGTTGGGAGAATGAGAACTGTATATTGGCATTGTGCTATTCCTGTATTTTTTGAAGGTGGGGCTGGAATCCTTCCTGTCCTTGTTTGGAACCAGAGAAACGCACCCTGCACATGGAACAACTGAATATAAGGATGGACACCTACGGCCGACACTTTGAAGCTTCCGGGCGGAAGAGTATGTCTTCTGTCCGAGGCCGAGCAGAAGATTATGTCTTCTGTCTGGCTAAAATCCTTTCAGCGTGGCAACGAAAAATGACGGACTGCACAGATCAAGAGTCCCACGGCTTGATATGTCTGTCATAAGCTTCCCATTTGTAATGGCGCGTGAAACCGTCAATACAGAGCTAGAATTATCCTAACTTGTCGTGTAAGCTTGTAACCGTCATTTTGCATGCTGGGTGGGATAATACTTTTTTATTTCTATCCATCCATCCATTTTCCAACCCGCTGAATCCGATCCGGGTCTGCTGGAGCCAGTCCCAGCCAACACAGGGCACAAGGCAGGAACCAATCCCGGGCAGGGTGTCAACCCACCGCAGGACCTTTTTTATTTAAATTCAGGTTATTAAAACGCCGCAATTGAAAAGAACACATTTCCAGAGAGCTAATGCCTCTTAAGGAAACAGGTTGCAAATAATTTCTCAGTGGCGAGTGATGTTGCCTCTTAACTTCAGAGACCTGGCTTTGAACCCAAGTCCAGTCACTGCCCTCATGCATGCTCTGCCCATGTCTGTGTAAGTCTTTCAGCAGGTACTCTGGTTTTCCCCTCAAAATACCAAAAATGTCACTGTCACTGTTAATTGGTGACTCTAAACTTACCTGGTGGTGTGCATGAAAGTCTCTGTGTCTCGTTCAAGGATGGTCCCCTACTGCTTGGATCGACTTCAGACCCCAACTTTCAACTGTATGGAGTGCGTCAAAACATAGATGAATTGGTAACTAATTTAGGGAGAAACCCTACAGGAATAGAAGGAAAAAAAACTGTGGTCAGTACAGCCGAGTTAGAAAGTTATTGGCATATTTACTTGTGATCTTGAATAGTCAGTTGGCAATTCAGTTAATCAGTCACTCAGTGTGTGATCGCCTCCAGGGTCTCCTGCAACACTCCAGCACTCCATGACCTTCTCAGCAACTTCTCCTTCACTTGCGCACCATTTTAGGGTCACTGACCCTGACTTTCTGCACTTTTCTGTAATTCACAGTGGGTGAGAATTCAAATTTCTTAATTTTTTGATCAATCGAATAATTACAGTATTTTTCATTAAAATGATTATTTAGCATGTAGGTATAAAATCTTGAAGACTCTAGGGCAGGGGTGTCGAACTCCAGGCCTGGAGGGCCACAGTGGCTGCAGGTTTTCATTCTAACCCTTTTCCTAATCAGTGACCAGTTTTCACAGCTAATTAACTTCTTTTCCTTTCATTTTCATAGCCTTGTTTTTAAGGATTCAATCCTCTGAATTTATTCTTTTCTTCATTAAATGACAGCCAAACAGGAATGAGATGTAAAACGAGCCAACATATCACTGGCTAAATCGGGGCTTCAAACTCCAACCAATTTCTCTTGCTGTTAATTAAATCCATTATTTAATTCCATGGCTTGTTGCTACTCTTATTCTGCCACAGCAGACATTTCCAAAACTGTTGATTTTTCTTTTTTTTGTAAGAACACCGTCAAAATGTTTTGGAGACCTGAGAAATCGACCTTACAGAGATCGTCACCTTTCTTTATTTTCAAATATTGTGTAATGGGCACAGGTGAGGTGCTCATGTGGCGGCTTGTTTTGTGTCTCATTATTGTTTGGCTGCTCATTAAGGAAAAAGAGACAACTAAGGGGACTGAGTCAAAATATAAGGCAAAAGAAGTTAATTAGCAGCAAAAACTGGTCACTAATGAAGAAGATGGTTAGAATGACAAGCTTCAGCCACTGCGGCCCTCCAGGATCAGCGTTTGACACCCGTGCTCTAGGGCATACCAGGACCACAACCAACCAGAACAGCTCTAAACCCACTGGAACCTGGATCTGTAATCCATCTGGATTGTGCCAGGGTGACTTCAATGCATGTTTTAGTAGGCCTGAAACACATGGAGTCTTACAGTGTTGCATCTTTCTTTGCAATTCATCTTTCAACTGCAAAAGATTAATGCTAAACCAAATAATAAATACAGTGGAACCTCGGTTTGCGAGTAACTTGGTTTACGAGTGTTTTGCAAGACGAGCAAAAATTTTTAATAAATTTTCATTTGATAAACGAGCGAGGTCTTGCAGTACGAGTAGTTTTTCTGCTGAGCGTCATGTGATCACAACTGAGCTGATGGTTCTTCTCTCTCTCTCTCTCACTGCGGGATTATGGGCAATCGTTTCCTGTTCTCCGTCTGAGTCGGCGTACCTCACTCATACAGTCAACGAGCGTATAGTGTTTACTACAGCATTAGCATTGTGACTGTGTGTGCGCGCATGTGTGTGTGTGTATGTATGTATGTGTGTGTGTGTGTGTGTGTGTGTGCGCTCGCGCGTGCGTGCGTGTGTGCTGTGACGTGCAAGTCCCCGTCTTGCACCTTAAAACACGAAGCTGTGTCTCAGTACTTTAGCAACACAAGCTTTATTCAGCTTGAAACAGTGACAGCGTAGTTATGTATACACAGACACAGCAGTCAGACAGGGCCCTGCACATTTATAACGTTCCTTGTTCCTTGTATCACCCATCGACGGCAGGCGCTTATAGCATGTCCACGATCTTTTCGGATTCGCTTTTACGGAGAACTGCTACAGCACTGGGAGACTGCGATTACTTTGGGACGCTCTTCAGCGTGTCATCCTGTTGGGTGCAATCCCACAAGAGTTTAGAAACTCACTCACACCAGCCATGATTCTTTTCAAAGGTAAAGTGCAGGTTAATTTGTTTTATGTATTTTTACTTTATATTTTGTATTAATCATTTTTATATGAATAGTTTTGGGTTGTGGAACAAATCATCTGAGTTTCCATTATTTCTTATGGGGAAATTCACTTTGATATACGAGTGCTGTGGACTACGAGCACGTTTCCGGAACGAATTATGCCCGCAAACCGAGGTTCCACTGTAACTGCAAATTATTGCAGACAATTTAGGCTCTAACATGGGCAGCAGTCAAAATCCTAAAAGTTATAAAGAGGTTTGACCCCCCCCTTTCAACTACGTATATCCTGTCCACATCAATGCACATAACATTTAATCATTTGTTTCCATTAACAGGCATGCACCTGACTGGAAAAGAGTTGCACTCATCAGCACGTCTGAAAATAGACCTTAAGCACATAAATTTTAGGTGTGACCACTTCCTAACTAAAGAAAAGTATAGGACTTTACATAGGGATTAAGATTCTGAGAAATAATGCTCTTTCTAGATACTTTTAACTTCTTAAGTAATTGCTGGTGTCCACCTTGGAAATGTTGGAGGGAACTGGACCATCACTGTATCATGCATGGCTTTAAACAGCTTGGAAACTAAGGGGATTTTGTACTGCTCCTACAAGGAGGGTGTAGGGATGTGTGCATCCTGTGATGGACTGGCATGGACGGGTGTCTCTAAGTTTTGGATTTATAGGGTTCAGAAAATAGAGGAGAGATTAGATTGGGATTGTCTAACATCCTCAAAGCAAACCCAGGACTCCGGTGATTGCTAAAACAAAGAAAAAAGTAGAAAGTACTTTCTAACAGGGGTAAAGGTCGTCAGTCAATACCTATATGCCAATTCAGAGCAACATACTAACTCAGTGTGACCTTTATATATAATGCGCTACCGTGGCAGTCCGTTTGTCTGTCCAGGATTTTAAATCACCTGAAGCAAGAGTTGCTCAGGAAGCAGCAAGCACATCAACCTCTGAGCAAATGAATGCTAAACATACAGAGAAAGAAAGAGGATGAAAACTAAGAATGCTCAAGTCAAGTGTCAAGTGCTGAAGTCCGCCGTTACTGGTACAAAATAATTCAAGTAAATGTTAAAACACAAGGCAATAATGTGAAGAGCCTACAAAAGGACGAATGAACAGAATGTATGTAGAAATAGATCAGTAAGAAAAGAGGGACACTTCTCATCTTTCCACATCATTTTAATTAATAGAAAACTGAAATCAGCTCACCTGATGTACTCTGTACTCCATTTCTCTGCTCCTCTTCTATGTTATTTAGTTTAAGATTATTTAGCTTATTTCTGGTTACACCTCATCCTTCCCATCCAGTGTAGGCTTAAATCTTAGACCTTCTGATTAATGCCTTCTAATATGTCACCTGTGTAGGGGAAGAGAGGGTAAATTGGGGCGGAATGGTGGCTCTGAGGCTAAGGATCTGTGCTGGTATCCAGAAGGTTGCCAATTCAAATCCCCGTTACTGCCAATAAAGATCCTACTCTACTGGGTCCTTGAACAAGACCCTTAACCTGTAATTGCTCCAGGGGTGCTGTACAATGGCTGACCCTGCACTCTGACCCCAAGGTGTATGCGAAAACTAACAAATTCGTCATACAAGAAATTGTATAAGGCGAAATAAGGAACTAAAAAAAAAAATGGAAGGACTGGGAAAACTGAAAGTGAGAAAATTAAAAGTGGATATTGTATTAATAACACACATTATGCTGCCTGTGGTCATCGGGACAAAAAACAACACAAAGACTCTCTAGCAGTATTACTATGCTGGTGAACTTGCAGAGGCATTAGCTCAGTGGTCCGGGACAGGTCATATCTCGTCTGAGATGGACGTGTAGTCGAGTGCAGCTGTGGCACAAACTGAGTGGGACAAGCTATAACCCGTCTCAGGCAAACGTATGTTAGTTCGTTGTGTGAACGTACAATGTGCATGTACCACAAAGCTGAGTTTGTCTGCTTGGGTTGAATGAGAAGTGAGGTGCATACTGGCACCAAAAAAAGTTAAAAGTGCGTCCATGCGCTACCTCACCAAGTGCAAGTCACTCTTGTAGAAACTTCTACATCTTCCAAAGAATCCACACTGACTCCAATGGCTGTGGTTGAGCGTGAACAGCGTGGACTGCTCCACACACACACACACACACACACACACACACACACACACACACACACACACACATACACACATCTTTCATAGTGAGAAGTGAGGTGCATGTAAGCGATGAAAAAATTAAAAAGTGCATGCTTGCGCCATCTAGTGGCTGTGGTTGAAAGTGAGCAGCGTGGACTGCTCCATATACACATACACACACACACACACACACCTACACAGGTCTTTCATTTATATATGTCTAATTGTAATGCTTTTTTATCTCTACAGTCATTAAAGAGTTGTTAAAGTAATACATTGAAATAATGAGTGACATGGTTAGCATCACTGTCTCTCAGGTTAAGCAGCGTAAGTTTTAATCACATGTCTTCACATTCTCGCCATATCTCTGTGGGGTTTCCTTCATGTATGCCATTTTTTCGTCTGCTTCTTTAAGATGTGCAGGTTATTTTAATTAGTGATTCCAAATTTCTTCAGTGAGAGTGTCAGTAGGGGTGTATGCCCTGTGATGCACTGGCACTCTCTCTGGTATTGGTTCATGTCTTGTGCCCAATGTTTCTGAGGTGGACTCTACATCCCATGATACTGAACTAGATGAAGCTAGTTTGACAATGCTATATTATAAATCTCAATAATTTTCCTGTTTCTTCATATAATGGGAGTAGATTTTAGTAAATTTGTGAATTTCCCCTTGGGATTAATAAAGTATCTATCTATCTATCTATCTATCTATCTATCTATCTATCTATCTATCTATCTATCTATCTATCTATCTATCTATCTATCTATCTATCTATCTATCTATCTATCTAAAGTCCCTTACGCATGCGCTTGGTGGACAACTTAAGGGCTCAGAAAATTGTCATTTCCCACCGGATCACCAGAGGGCATTGTTGACTGATTCCTTTTCTATTCCTCTCTCTGTAGTCCAGAATATTTGACGGTCATAACGTCTCTGACGTCACTTCCGGTGTCTGCCTGCCCTTCCTGCCTGGAAGCTCCACCATCTTGAGCAGTCTACTATGAGACTTGCATCGATAATAACGTTTTCTTTTGCTTTTAACATGTTTCGAACCCGTGTTTTCTTTTCATTATACAGGATTAACCTTCAGGTATCCCAAAGACTTATGATCTCTTTGTCTCTTTCATTACATACTGCATTTCCTGAATTTTTCTTCAGCCAGCCCTGCTGTAATCTCACTTCTAAAACATTTCCTTGACAATTCTGGCACAGTAGATAGACTTTTAGAAACAAGACATAGGGGCCCACGCCTTCTGTATATTGGGAATTGGACAGACTTTTTGGAAAGTCAGTGCTTTACTTCATCCTAATCCCACTGTGCCTGTAAATATCTGAAATACATAAAGACACGTACTGTATGAGAGCAGAGTCCTGGCTACAAGTTATTGCTCTTGTTTAGGATGTGGGCCAGTTTGCAAGATGCCATTTAGCCCTGTTGAGCTTTGTGGTACTTAACACCTTCTGCTGGGACATGGGACCTCCAGTTGGCAAATTTTCTAGTATTTTGTTTTACCTCATTCTTACCAATTAACTATTTCTGATCAACTGTTATAATAAAAGATGTACCTGTTGGTGATCAGTCTTGCTGCAGCTCCATTCTTGGCAGTCAGACTCTGTCTCTATAATTTATGGGTACAGCTGTACTTGAATTCTTTTGCATAACCAGAAAAGGGTGTGACTCCAACCACAAAATGCTAAGTTTCAGGTTTGCGAAAATGCTGTTATATTTCCTTAACTCATGGTTGGTTGGTTTGCTGTGTAACTCTTCCTGATCTCTGACGCAGCCGACCCTTTGTGTCGTTTCTTGTCCTAGGTCGGATACTAACCCCTGCTTTCTCTGCTGTTCTTTTGTCCAGTTTTCTGTGGTGATGATCTGCACCACCACCACCCGATCAAAGCACTGTGCAGTCCCTACATTGATGGATTGAAGGCCATGACCATCATCGTCTAATTCTTCCACGTGAAGACTGAAAACCATGAGGACTGATTGAGATCATTTATTTTGGTAACTGCACTACTGCAACAAAATTCGATCTGTCTGAGAAACTGGAACGAGATTGGAGGAAGCAAGAAAAAAAAAACAATTTAAGTGTTGTATTTTTGAACGGCCGTATAAGTCGGGTCTGATTTTATGATCGATTTTTCATGTTTCAAGAGTTTATACGGTAATTAAAATACAAAATAAAATACACAAAACACCATAAATAATAAATAAATACAAAAGAATTTAAAAAGCTTTGGTATATGCATTGCATACTTCAGGTATATAGTTTGGCATCTATATAACTGAAAAAATCCCAACTCTGCAAAAAAATAACTTCAGATCATAAGAAAATACTTGAATATAAAAGTATAAAAAAGTAACAAGGGCACTTTTGTCTGTTTCTTTAATCCATTGTAGCAATGTCCTTCACTACAGTGAGGTTAAATAGTCAGTTTCCAATGCTAGTCTGGCTGTAATTTACATTTATCTGGCTTTTTAAGACACTATTAATTGCATAATCCACTTTGTTTATTACACTGCTGTCTGATCAGAGCAGTAATTCAAAGTGTATAAATGTCCAGAAGCCTAAAGAACTGTCTCAGTGTGAGATTTAAAGGAAGGACAAGTTAAAGTACAAGTTTTATTGAATACATGTGGATATTCAGCATGATCGATGACTGTTTCAATTCAATTCTTTATTGTCATGTGTACAAGTACAAGTACCATGTACAATGAAATGCTTGCTTGCATGTGCCCCCGCAGACAGTGAACATAGACAAAAAAAAAACCCATACACAATAACTAAATGAATATAAATAAGCAAATAAATAAAACCAAAATCCTAGGAATAAATAGAGACAGTAGCAGAAGTATATGTGCAGGTAACAGTGGAGATGACACAAGGTTACTGATTGTTCATGAGTCTGATTCCAGTTGGGTAGAAACTGTTCCTGAACCTGGAGGTGTGCGTCCGAATGGACTTTAGTCGCTTCCCAGATGGGAGGAGGGTGAAAAGTGACAGTGCAGGGTGGCTGGGGTCCCGCCTGATACGGTTCACTCTCCTGAGACAGCGTGTAGTGTGGATGTCCTGGATCGCAGGGACCTGTGTGCCCGTGATCTGCTGTGCTGTGTTCACCACACGCTGCAGAGCTCTGCAGTCCTGAACTGAGCAGTTGTTGTACCAGGATGTCATACATCCTGTCAGGATGGATTCCACAGTACACCTGTAGAATCTGCACAGAGTGGTGAGGGACATCTGGGCTTTACTCAGTCTCCTGAGGAAGTAGAGGCATTGTTGGGCTTTCTTGACTACTGCCGCAGTGTGACTTGACCATTTAAGGTCATCAGTGAGGGTGACTCTGAGGAACCTAAAGCTGCTGACCTGCACCACAGTCTCACCTCTGATGTAGATGGGGCTGTGCTCTGTTGCCTGTTTGCAGAAATCCACAACCATCTCCTTAGTTTTACTAACTTTGTGGGTGAGGTTGTTGTCCTGACACCATTCTGCCAGGAGTCTGACCTCATCCCTGTAGGCCGTCTCATTGTCCTCGCTGATCAGACCTATTACAGTGGTATCGTCAACAAACTTGAGGATGGTGTTAGAGCTGTACTTAGCTACGCAGTCATGGGTGTAGAGAGAGTAAAGCATGGGGCTCAGCACGCTGCCCTGCGGGGTGCCAGTGTTGATGGTGACGATGGAGGAGGTTTTTCCACCAATACACACTTGCTGAGGTCTGCCGGTGAGGAAGTCCAGTACCCAGTTGCACAGTGAAGAGCTAAGCCCCAGATCCTGGTGTTTAGCAATAAGTTGGGTTGGAATGATGGTGTTAAATGCAAAGCTGTAGTCCACAAACAGCAGCCTGGAATAACAGTTCTTGTTCTCTAGATGAGACAGGGTGGTGTGAAGTGTTATGGAGATGGCATCCTCAGTGGACCTGTTGCAACAGTAGGCAAACTGGAGGGGGTCCAGACTGTCAGGGATGATGTCCTTGATGTGTTCTAGCACCAGCCACTCAAAGCACTTCATGGCTATGGGAGTAAGTGCTACTGGGCAGTAATCATTAGGGCAGTCTAGTTTATTTTTCTTTGGGACAGGGATGATGGCTGTGTGCTTGAAGCAGGTGGGGACAGATGAAACTCTCAGAGATGTGTTAACAATATCCGTAAAGACAGCAGCTAGCTGGTCGCAACATGTTTTTAAAACACGACCTGAGACTCCGTCTGGGCCGGGTGCTTTGCAAATGCTGAGTCGGGAAAAAGTCTTCCTCATGTCATCCTCGGAGAGCCTCAGGCTGAAGTCTTGCAGTGCTGTGGGGGGGTCGCACGGGCCTGTCTGTGTTAGCGAGCTCGAAGCGAGTGAAAAACACATTCAACTCATCCGGGAGTGAAGCGGCGGTAGCTGTGGCCGAGTGTGTCCGGGGTTTGTAGTCTGTGATCAGCTGAATACCCAGCCACATCCGCTGAGTGTCTGCTGTGCTGTTAAACTGAGAGTTCAGTTTGTGGACGTACTGGTGCTCTGTGTTGAGTCTGTCACACAAAAAAGTGTTCAATAAGACTGTAATAATGCAATCATTAATGGAATTTGCAAATATCTTAATTTTCCAATTGTTTAAAATGATAAAAATATTTAATAGATTAATATGTAATTTGTTAATTTTTATATGTTATATTTTTTATATTTTATAGATATTTATATAAATGATATATATGATGAGGATGGATAGGATTAGAAATGAGTACATTAGAGGGTCAACTCAAGCTGGACGGTTGGGAGACAAAGTCAGAGAGGCGAGATTGTGTTGGTTTGGACATGTGCAGAGGAAAAATGCTGGGTATATTGGGAGAAGGATGTTAAGGATAGAGCTGCCAGGGAAGAGGAAAAGAGGAAGACCTAAGAGAAGGTTTATGTATGTGGTGAGAGAGGACATGCAGGTGATGGGGGTAACAGAGCAAGATGCAGAGGACAGAAAGATATACAATACAATACAATGCAATTTATTTTTGTATAGCCCAAAATCACACAATAAGTGCCGCAATGGAAAACCCCCCAGCCTTGACTTTCTAAGAAGACAGGGAAAACTCCCAAAAAAAACCTTGTAGGGAAAAATGGGAGAAACCTTGGGGAAAGGCAGTTCAAAGAGAGACCCCTTTCCAGGTAGGTTGGGCGTGCAGTGGGTGTCAAAAGAAGGGGGTCCATACAATACAATACATAGAACAGAACAAATCCTCAATACAGTATAAAAATAAAAATTTTAGAAGTACGGAGCAGAATTTAACAGTAAATGATAACACATAAGAAGATTTGGATATATTTAGAATCCTGGAGACCTCATCTATCAAGCTGCCTCCCCCATTTGGCCATTCCATGGCTGAAACATTGCTGCGTCAGCCAATCCAATGAAAGGACCCCTTCTTCCCACGATTCCTGTGATCCTCCATCAGAGATGACTTTACCTTAGGCAGGCAAAACAACTTGACAGGTGGGCCGTGACACCAAGTGCCACATTTGAGTACCGAGAAGAGAAACAGAACAGGTGAGGGTTAGTAACAAATTATAACTATCATGTTACTTATGTTTTAGTGCTAATGACTAACAACAGAGATGCAGTCTGTACAGTTAATCAGCAGCTCTAGTCAGGGTGTGCTAAACTGAAGTAGTGAGTCTTCAGCCGGGATTTAAAAGCCGAGACTGAAGGGGCATCTCTGATAGTAGCAGGCAGACCAGTCCACAGTTTAGGGGCCCAGTAACTAAAAGCTCGACCTCGCATTGTTATTTTATTAATCCTTGGAATCAAAAGCAGACCGGCATCTTGAGATCTTAATGTGCGCTCAGGTTTGTAAGTCATGATAAGTTCTGACAAGTAAGCCGGACCTTGGCCATTTAATGCTTTATATGTTAAAAGGAGGACTGAAGAAGATGATCCTCTGTGGCAAGCCCTAATGGGAGCAGCTGAAAACAGAATATATATATATATATATATATATATATATATATATATATATATACACAGTATATATATTGGTACAGATGGCTGGGGACCATACACATCCGGGACGCCTGGCCAGTCCACGAGAGGGACGATACCTTCCCTGGGCCACGAGAGGGCAGCCGCCCTGGTCTGCTTGAGGGTCACTGGCACAGAGCTGAGAAGCTCATCCCTATGGGAGGACGTGGCCACCGCCAAGTGGCACCCGGAAGGTTATGGAACCACCAGGATGTGCTGCCGGAAGAAATCCCAGGGGCACCCGGAGCCCATCCGGGTTATTATAAAAGGGGCCGCCTCCCTCCAGTAGACGAGCCAGAGTTGGGAAGAAGAAGACGGAGCTTGTGAGGAGGGGAATGGAGGTCAGAGAAAGAGAAAGAGAGAGAGAGAAAAGAGACATTTGTTGAATACTAAGGCATTGTGGTGCTTATATAAATTAAACGTGTGTATCTTGGACATCCTGGTGTCTGTTGGTCTTTGTCCGGGGGCTATCTTTCCACTATATATATATATATACATATACATATATATATATATATATATATATATATATATATATATATATATATATATATATATATATGGATATATATATATATATAGAGAGAGAGAGAGAGAGGCACACTTGCGCGCATTGGAGACCGCTGCTGGGCTCAAATGGTGTTATTTCTCAGTCGGACCAGAGGTTGGCGCTATCATCTGATCCTTTCTCCTTTTGTCCATCTACAGAACAGTTACGTCACCACCAGTCTGCCCACTGATGACATCACTTCCAGCGCTGTGTCTGTCAAAAGTATTCACACGAATGAGAGGTGAGAGGGACGTGTGCGTGTTTGAATATGGTTGAGAGGAGGGCAGGACTTGAAATTATTTCTTTGAAAAAGTCTCATCTCAGGATTTCTTTTTATAGTATATAAATTCATATATATATGTATATTATATATATATAGTGACAGATGGGGGCGCTCTCGCTCCCTTTGAACCCTCAGACACCACGTCAGACACCAGATAAATGTCCAAAAATGAATTTATTATAATAATAATAATGTGCACCAAGCACCCCCACTCCACAATACTCCAATACAAATCAATAATCACAAATACACAATCCTCCACTCTCCCAGACGTGTTGCCACCCTTCCACCCAGCTCAGCTCATCCATGTGGGATTTCCCAGAGTCCTTTATAGTCCTTGACCCGGAAGTGCTTCTGAACCCTCAGTCCATGTGACTTCCTAGCACCTCCGGGTCAGATCAAAAACTCTTCTTTTTCATCCCGGAAGCATGTCATTTCTTCTGTCCATGTGACTGGGGCGTCCTTCTGGGGTGTAGGGAAAATAGTCCTTACTCCTCCCTGGAGCGTCCTCTGGCGGCCCCCATGGTATCCAGCAGGGCTGTAAATTTAAAGTCCACTGTCCATAATTCCCTGCTGGCACGCTACAGGGAGGGCTCCACCTGGAGACCTGGGGGTATTGGCCGGGATGAATGGCCGGCCATATCCCACAATATATATATATATATATTTATATTGTGATGTGCACACAGACCCGCAGCGCAACGCATCCTGCTTCAACAATGACTTCACAGCTCTGTTGCGCAGTGCATCTGTCAGCTGGGAACCAAATGCCGACCCGCAGGATACTTTAATTTGGCCAATGACCTGGCTCACTTTCTCTTTGTCCCCTTTCCTCTGGGTTGATCCAATCCCAGTCATGGATCTGCAGCCATGGGACTAACCTGACAAGGAAGATTATCTATACCTGAACTGAAAGAGGGAGCCGAGACAGAATGACTAATAAAGTTGCAAGCTTGTTTGCTGTGTTTGTGTGTCATGGAGTGGTAGCTCCCACTTCAATAAGAACGCTTGCTGTTCTTGTTTGAAGTTGATTAATAAATCTGGCCTTTCTAAAGCCTAAGACTGAGCCTTGTTTGTTAGGTGCAGGACAGCGACTCATGTGTCATAATATATATGTTATATATACAGTGTATATATATATATATATATATATATATATAATTAAATGGATTAAATTCATTTTTTTCCTCAGAATTCTACACACAACACCCCATAATGACAACGTGAAAAAAGTTTACTTGAGGTTTTTGCAAATTTATTAAAAATAAAAAAATTGAGAAAGCACATGTACATAAGTATTCACAGCCTTTGCCATGAAGCTCGAAATTGAGCTCAGGTGCATCCTGTTTCCCCTGATCATCCTTGAGATGTTTCTGCAGCTTCATTGGAGTCCACCTGTGGTAAATTCAGTTGATTGGACATGATTTGGAAAGGCACACACCTGTCTATAGAAGGTCCCACAGTTGACAGTTCATGTCAGAGCACAAACCAAGCATGAAGTCAAAGGAATTGTCTGTAGACCTCCGAGACAGGATTGTCTCGAGGCACAAATCTGGGGAAGGTTACAGAAAAATTTCTGCTGCTTTGAAGGTCCCAATGAGCACAGTGGCATCCATCATCCGTAAGTGGAAGAAGTTCGAAACCACCAGGACTCTTCCTAGAGCTGGCCGGCCATCTAAACTGAGCGATCGGGGGAGAAGGGCCTTAGTCAGGGAGGTGACCAAGAACCTGATGGTCACTCTGTCAGAGATCCAGAGGTCCTCTGTGGAGAGAGGAGAACCTTCCAGAAGGACAACCATCTCTGCAGCAATCTACCAATCAGGCCTGTATGCGCCTTCTGTGCAGCTGCCCGAAAAACCTTACGAGACCGACATCGCAGCAGGCGGCGGATTTACGGCCACAAAAATTCAAAGAGAAAGGCGATTTCGACCGACATCCAACCCCAACATCGCGGGAGGCAGCGGATTTACGGCCGCAAAAATTCTAAGAGAAAGGCGACTTTGATTAAAGCTCTAGAGGCCTGAAAGGCGATTTCGACTACAGCTCAAGGCCTAATTACGCATTCATTCAATACACCTATATCAGGTTTGTAGTGCTTATACTTATTATATATTATACTATTCCACTCGTGCCCATTTCATCTTACGTTGTCGAAACGGGCTCTTTGTCTAGTCTATTATATAGTACCTTGCATTTCTATCTATCTATCTATCTATCTATCTATCTATCTATCTATCTATCTATCTATCTATCTATCTATCTATCTATCTATCTATCTATCTATCTATCTATCTATCTATCTATCCATGTCTCTGGTGACACTTCCTATGAAGTCAGTAGACAGATTGGGAGAGCATGGGGGTCATGAGGTCACTGGAAAGGGGTGTGTGGTGCTCCCGATATCTATGCAAAAGGACAAAGGTCCAAGTCTTTAGAGTTCCTGTGCTCCCTGTCTTGCTATTTGGCTGTGAGACATGGACGCTATCCAGTGACCTGAGACAAAGACTGGACTCCTTTAGTGCTGTATCTCTTTGGAGAATCCTTGGGTATCGTTGGTTTGACTTTGTGTTGCTCATGGAGTCCCGAATGAGTCACATTACCTGCATTATGAGGGAGTGTCAGTTACGGCATCACGGCCATGTGGCATGATTCCCCGAGGGTGACCTGGCTCACAGGATCCTCATTATTGAGGACCCAAGTGGCTGGACCAGGCCAAGGGGTGCCCACGTAACACCTGGCTGTGGCAGATAGTGGGTAATTCCGAAAGGTGGGACTGGACCGCGTGTCTGCCTGGGGGGGTGGCCAACCGGGATCCCGAGTTGTTTCATCATGTGGTGGGTACCAGTGCATGCTCCTCAACTTGACTTGACTTGATGCCTTGATTCATCAGGTTTATTACTGTTGCACTCTGCATGCAGGTCCTCCAACTTGGGGATTGGTGGCAGGACTGGCACTCCAACCACTGTAAGAAACCTCACACTGTTCAGTGTGGTACTGAGGTGTCACCCATTGCACGGCTAAACTCTCATCTCAGTCTGGGTGGTTTGCCATGTGGTGGGTGCGGCAACACGCTGTAATCCGCGCATGCATGTTATTTGATTGTGTTATGGTGGTTGTGGTGCTTAGGAAGCACTGTGCAAGAAGAAAACAATTAAAAATACTTCTGAGTGCTTTTACCCAGTGTCCTGTGCATCTGTCTGTTGGGTTTAAGGGGCAACAGAGACCCCTAGCGTCTGACAACATTCATATTAAGAAACTAAAAATCTAATTTAATCCAATTTAAAACATTTCTCGTATTGTTCCAATTGTTCTTTTATTGCAAAATTCTGTTCTTGTAATGTTTATACATTAACTGATACCAATTCAATAAAAATATTATACTAGTCACATGACCTGTCAAAGACAGGTAAGAGAACAAATGCAAAACTATTTGAAATCTCTTGCCCTGTGTGTTCCCATAAAGCTTGCATCTCTGCTTGCCTCTTGTTTGCTTTCTGACTACCACCCATGGCAGACAGGACTCCATTACCTGCTGTGAAAACATCCAATTCTTGCAAATGCTTCCTGTCTTTGAAGGAGATTCTCAGCATGCCTCCTACGCCTTTTCTCCTCCTTGTCGGTTTCAATCTCACACTTCTTTTCATCGTGTCACCCAAGGCAAACTGACCAATCACACCAGAGCCAAACTGACCAATCAGATTGCCCAGAGGGACCCAGAGGGCACGCAAACCTTAGTGTTGTATAATATAATAGACTTTGTGTCACTTTATAGAAATATCTTTCACACTTTCTATTTTTTACAATGAAAAATATTATTACGGAAGTTCTCTTTAAGTGACATTGAAACAAATTGAAAGTTTTACAGGTCGTCTGAGTTCAATAAGTTTATCCTTCTCTTGTAGTCTGTTTTCATCTTACTGCCACCTGCAAGCCTTATGCTGACAGCAGCTGCCCTTTGTTATCCAAGCCAGAAGTTTTTGTGTGTGGTTTGTTATTTTATCTAATTTGAATCAGTTGATCCATTTTTGAACCTTTCAGTCATTCATGGAGTGGCTCAGTGATTACTGACGCAGACCCTAAGCTTCAGAATCCTGGGTACTTCCTGCGTGAAGTGTGCAAATGATCCCAATGTCTGTGTGGTTTTAACCTCCTACTTACCACTTTTTAATTTCTCACTTCCAAACACATGCCAGTTATGTTAATTGGCAGCTCTACACTGGCTTGGTGTGACTGTATGCAGGGACGGACTGGTCATTAGGGCATATGGGCAATGCCTGGTGGGCCGTGGACTCTTGTCTGGTCATGAGCTGGCCATTTCATGAAATAAATTTTATGTTCTGGTTACTGTTTGACATTAAAATTAATTTTCTGTAGCGATTTATATAGTCCTATATAATATACCGTGTTACGCCATCAAGTTGTTGTAGTTGTCATTACACAGTGTTGCAGCGAAAAATTTGGTCAAAACTAGCTTTTGCCGATTTCTGTTTCGATACCGCTACATTTCAGTTAGCATATACATTATTGCAATTTATTTTATCTCATATCTAGTATCAATAACACTGCGCAATAATTTTTTTGAAAAGTCTTGCTTCCTCAAAAGTTTTTGCTGATTGTGACAGGTACCCACTGGTTATGCAGAAATATAGTTTTGGTTTTACTGCATCATGTAGGAACTCTGAGAAATAGACATTTACTGTATATGTTTACTGACAATGACGTATTTAGTCACGTTTATGTTTCGCATAAGCTATTAAATTCAACAGAATTAAAAGTGTTTTGCTCCTGATTTTCTTTTGTATTCAATGTCTGGTGCATCACATTGCAGTGTCCAACAGTAGTCAGCAAACATTGACGGATTCCGGTTGCCCTGGTATCATTTCTCCATCGTAGGAATGTCCTGGTGAAACCTTTCACCGTGTTCGTCACTGACAGCACCGAGATTTGCGGGGAAGAAGTGTGAGTAGAGGAAATGAATCTTGAGTGACATGTTGCACTTCATTGTCTTGTATGCTTTGAGAAGTTTGTCTAGCAGCTGAATGGAGTTTGGGGCTCTGTAATTGCCCAGAAAATTGTCAACAACATCTTTGAAGGCTTTCTGGGCAATTTTTTCCAGCCCAACTAACAGATCTTCAAACCACTTGTCACTCATAACATGCCTGATCTGGGGGCCAACAAAAATGCCCTCTTTGATCTTGGCGTCAGTTATTCTTTGGAACATCTGTCTTAAATAACGAAAACCTTCACCTTCCTTGTTCAGTGTTTTCACGAAATTCTTCATGAGTCCCAGTTTTATGTGAAGAGGAGGCAAAAATATCTTTGCCAGGTCGAAAAGCGATTCTTGTGCCACATTTTTCTGTCCTGGAACTAACTTTTTACGGAGTGGCCAGTTCTGTCGAGAATAGTGCAACTCTTTGGCATGGCTGTCCTATTCACAGATGAAACAACAGTACTTTGTATAGCCAAGCTGCAGTCCTAGTAACAGAGCAATGACTTTAAGATCTCCAGAGATATTCCAGTTGTACCTGCTATACTGGACGTGCTTCAGCCACAGTTCCATATTCTCATACATTTTTTTCATCTGTGCTGCATAGCCAACAGGTACTGAAGGATAAACGTTGCCATTGTGTAGCACAACAGCTTTCAGGCTTAACATTGACGAATCAATGAAGAGACATCACTCTTCCGGGTTGTGATCACCACCCAAGGCCAAGAACAGTCCTTCAGTGTCACAACAGAAACAGAGACTGTCGACTTGTGCAAAAAATGTGGTTATGTCATGATGTCGGCCTCGAAACACAGAAATTTTCGTACCTGGTGACAGCAAACACCATTCCTGCAGTCTAGAACCCAGCAGCTCGGCTTTTGCTTTAGACAGACCCAAATCTCTGACCAAATCATTCAATTCAGACTGTGTTATCAGATGTGGATCACCTGATGAGCACGGTTCAAAATCCAGGTCAATGTCACTGTCAGTACCCTGTACTGTAGTTTCTTCATCTGGTTCGTCTAAGGTCCAATCCTCTGGTGGTTTCAGAATTGGAAGACTGTTGTCATGTGGCATGGGTCTCATTGCTGAAGGCAGATTAGGAAATTCAATTGACTTCTTGTTTTTGTCAGAGAAACCAGACACATTAGTCAAACAGAAGTAACAGTCTTTGGTCGCGGTCTTTCTGTTCTCGCCATATCACTGGAACAGCAAACGGCATCATCTTTCGAGTGCCTCTGAGCCAGGCTCTCAGACTGACAGCACATGTCGCACAGCAAATGGGAGGCACCCATTCCTTGTCTTGATCACCAATTTTACAGCCGAAATATAGATGATAAGCTTTCTTCACAAGAGCAGTAATCCAACGTCTCTGAGGCGCAAGTATATATTCACCACAGATATAGCAGAATGTATCGCGGCTGTTACAACATTGACGAGACATATCACCTGACACCAAAACGTCTATAGCATCAAGCTTATTTACTGTTATATTGCTACAGATACTATACTTTACTATACTGATACTATACATACACACTGACTATCTACATTAACCAAATGAGCAGGATCGGTGTATGCAAGCCACCTTTATAGCATGCTGAGACAGCGTCAAGCTCGTTCAGACCTGCCAAGGATGTCAACTTCCACAGAACAGCTTCCAGCCTGACCTGATTCCATGACTGGACATGCCCAGGCTGCACAAACTGTTGTCAATAACTTTTTTTAACAGCAAGGACCACTTTACTAGAAGGGGTTGAGGATTCGGGGCGGGTTTGTAGGGCAGTTTTGTACACAATTTACATTACATTTCTATTATTATTAATTTATAATATCGTAACAGAAATTATACAACTTACCATAATGCAGAATCAGTGGGAGTCCTGAGCTTGTGTTCCTGCAACCAGACGATCCCATTTGGGGATGATGGAAGACAGTAACACACGAAGTGTGTTGCTTATGTTCAGTCTACTCCGTAATCTCGTTTGGTTGCTGTCACTGCAGAAAACACTGCCTTACAAAGATAGGATGTTGGAAATGGAAGCAGACTTTTCAGTGCTTTTGTGGCAACCTCAGGATATTCCGCCTTGACTTTAATCCAAAACGTATGGAGATTTGAAATTGTCTCAAACATACTTTTAAGGCCACCATCATTTGCAACCTCAAGCAGTTGATCCTCTTCAAGCACAAACAAAGTTGATTCACCTGACTAATTCACAAATGGGTCATAGATCCATTCCTTCCCATTTCGGGGGTCTTTTGTGGCTGGGAATAATGCTTAAACTCTATTGAAAGCTGAGATGGGTGATCATACACCAGCTTGGAGAAAGAAGGCCCTGGCTTGGTATCTTTAACAACCTCTGCTAACATTTGAAACATATAAAAAATCCCAATGTTCACTTGTCGGCTCTATAAATCAAGTTTGGCTTTGAATGCAGCCACTTTATCTGCCAACTTCAACAACGGGTATCTTCTGCCTCTGCCCCACGTGCTGCTGCTCCACCGCTGCCTCAGATTTTCCTCCTCAGGCTCCTCCAGCACTCCTCCAGCCTGGCTGGATACTGAGTCTGCAGAGTGGGTAAAGGTGGGGTACCCTAGTGCCTGAATGCCAGTTCATAATGCGAGGTTTCTGAACTCTTGTGGGATCCCTCCACCCAACGGGAACATCACGCTAAAGTGCGTCCTGCAAGTGTGATTGCTTCACAGTAGAGCTGTGAGCCTGCTGTTGCCCCGGCAACAGATAAACAGTCTTCCACAGACGCGGTGATCGCACTTCGGGACGCTCTTCGGCGTGTTGTCCCGTTGACGGAGGTCCCAAGAGAGTTTAGAAACCTCACATTTTCCTGAATGAGTGCCGCATTAATAGGAATGTTTCTTGAACGAGCGTCACTGAACCACATAAAAACTGTCTTCAAATACAGCAGTTCGCATATGTTTGCAACCCGAAATTTTTCTTCTTTTTTTTTGCACATAACAAAAACATATGTATTGCATTTATCATTCCAACAGATTGCACATTACAAACATTAACACTGTTATCGTTTTTTCGTGTCTGCCATTTCTATAGGGTGACAATGAGTTAAATTCCAATAGATGTTTTTCAAATGTTGACGAGCACTAAGCAAAAGGTATCACTGAAAACCACAGAAAAAAAAACAGCAAAAAAACAGTACAAGGAAAGTTCGAAGAAAGAAATTTTTTTTACAATGTTTCTGTTTGGGGATCGTTGTGTAAATGTGCACAACTGAGCTGCGACCACAGATCTAACTGCTCTGTGGATGATTCATTCAAGTGTTTCAAGGTCACTTCGTTGAAATGAAAGTATCTGCTGAATGTTATTCGTAGTAATGAGATTTCTATAGACTCGTGTCATATGAGGAAACTGTCGGGACCATAAAAATACTTTGTTGTAATACTCTCTCACCGCGGTCACTCTCCTCTCTCTGCACTACTGCAAAGCCTCGCCCGCCAAGCGTTCTGAAAAGTCTGAGTGAGTCTCCGTTGCCGGCAGTTCTCTCGCGGCCCGGCTGTCAGACGGCTGCGGCTCGGTAGTGGGCCGCGGACTAGGGGTTGGCTTACAGGAACGAAAATGTTTGGATACAAATATAAGAAAAAATCATGACAAAACTGAAACGGTACGTGATGGGTAAATTTTGATGTGATATTCGTGATCAGCACCCAAAAATCTATAAGAAACACCCAACAGTGTTCAAGAAGCAAAAACTTTATTGTGCAGTGTAATTAGTTTAGATTATGTATTATGCATTTTACAAGGGGGCTCCGCCCCCTGCTCGCTTCGCTCGCCTACCCTGGTGTTGGGTAACCCGAAATACATTGATGAATGTATGAGATATGTGCCTGCTTTGCTTGCGGCATTTCAGATGCGCGCTGTAGGTGCCTGCGTTCATTGATTATATCCAGGCGGGCTCGTGTTTGTATCTCCGTCAGTTGTGGTCTTTCGTTTTGAACCCGTGCCTGCTTTGCTTCCGCAGTTTCTGACGCGCGTTGTAGGCGTCTATGTACATTGTATTTGTCCATGCAGAGCTGTTTGGTTTTGGAGCCGAGACAGTTTTGCCTCCGCGGTTTCAGACGCAGTTTCAGATGCGCGTTGTAGGCGTCCATGTTCTTTGTGGACCTGTGGGGCCTCCGTAGCCTCTTCCGTTTGACTCTGGGGTGCAGCGCAGAATCCTCTTTTTTGTGTGGTCGTGTCATTAGTCGTTAGCTATGGGCGCGTTGTTGCTTCATGTCATATTTACGTTAATTGAGCTCTTTCGGTTTTGGGCCGTGACTCCTTCATTCACGGTGGATCAGACTTCGCTTGCGGTTTGCACCTGCGCACTATGTCTCATGGTCCCATAGCCGTGTACCTGCGTCCATGCCTTCGATTCTCAGTTAGTAATATGGATTGTTCTCTGGTCGTTGGCGTGAGTGATAATTAGTGGTTTTCAGCTGCGATTATTAGTATGGTGAAATATAAAGTTATAAAGCACAGGATAGGAATTTTTCATATTAGGATGGAACATTTATAGTTTATTGTTAAGTTAATGGAACATTTCAGTCATGTGAGGTTTTCATTATAACCTCGGTTATCATTTATTCAATTGTAAATGAGCAGCTACCAGCCTACTAGGGTAGTGGCACTTGGACATGACATTGACATTTGACATGTACTCTAATAACGTTACTAAATTTTTATTTTTCATTACATTTTATTTCTAACCAAGTCGTCAAATTTTAAGTTGTGTCTAAACAACAGTGTACAGATTAAGTTTGGCAACAGTTTAGACAGAGTTCATATCATAGGCTCATAGTAAGTAGCGAGCCGCGTTCTCATCACAAATTTTAAGAAAATTACAATGAACAATGATACATCCATCCCTTTTCCACGTCACTTATCCAATTGGAGCCCTCCTCACTCCCGCACCAGCCTCGGGGAGTTTCGTACATCCGCTTAGTTAGCAAATGAGAGAACTACTTAATGCATTTAGATTGGGTTTTTTCTATAATTTGCTTGAACATCCTCATTGATTTTGCGACTTCTCTTATCGCACTAATAATCATAGTTATATATTCACGCTAATCCAAGGCAGAGGCTGTGGGCCGAGGGTAGGAGGAAACATGACATCAGGAGTGGGGAGCCGGGCAGGGCCCTCCTCACTGTCTTGTTTCACTACTACACAGGTGGAGCCGCAGAAAATTACAATGAATAATGGGCCGAGTGGGTCGACCTCGTCACCTCACTCGTTGAAGGATGCCCGGGCCGGTTTTGAGACCCAGTCCGCTCCTGACTGTATGTATGCCCTAAAATGGAGTCATGCCCTACCTATGAAGGTTTTATCTCCTGCCTACTGTTTTCAAGGAGGACATTGGGTCCAGAAGGCCCTGAATCGGATAAGTGAAATGGAAAAGGGATGGATGTATGGAGTCCGTAATAATGGTTGATCGAAAAATGAATATAACTTCAAACTACAAAATGCTTCAAGGTAAAACAGTGGATGGAAAACATGAATTTCACACATTTCCTGACAACCTATATCTGTCATTTTTTGTTTTTGAATAAAATACAGTAAGTTGGATAGCAGTGTGATGGATGACATTGATTTTGTTGTTGAATCAGTGGAGCTGGTTATAACTACAGGCTGTGCATGTGGGCGACTGTAACACAGAATATGTGTGGGCTGAATAAAAGCAGCTCTACAAATTTCATACGTATCAAGGAGCAGGTTTTTAGAGAAAAATGATATACTGATAAACTGGCTTCCATTTTACACATTTTGGCCTTTTGTCATGTGATCAGATGGTAGGCACATATTACTAATCAAACTCACTATATAAAGAATCTGGCAGGTTAGGACATTTTCTTGAGGCAGCTGCCTTGATAGTGAAATTGTAAAAAAGAGCAGGAAGGGAAAGAAGACATAAAAAAGGAATATGCTGTTGAGAAAACATACAGAAATGAAAACGGAGACTGAACATAAAAAATAAATTGAACAGTAAGAAACCATAAAGAAAGGCTTGTATATTGCTATAATTTTTGCTTATACTTTTACTCAATGTAAAAGCATTCTGCTTTTAAATCCGGTGGAGTCTTTTGATTGCGTTGCTGTCCACAGGCAGCTATGGGAAGATAATCTCGGCACTTCCAAAAGTAGATGCCAATATACAGTAGTATTTATAGTTCCTTAAAAAAGTGGTCATTTTTAAAAGTCAAGTTGAATCTTCTCATATGTGGGAAAATAATACAAAAAAAAATGACAAATCATGATTATCCTTGTAATTTCAGCAGGTTTGAAAAGAACTTTATTTCTAAATCACATCAAACAAAATTGCAGCTGCTTTAAGAGAACAGTTAAAGTGTTCAGGCTGTATGCTCACTGGTATCAGCTGGTGCCTGGAGGCATTGTTAATGTCTGGGACAAGTGTGCTCACTTCAGAGTTAGCTGAAGAATGTTTCCTAGTGCCATTGCAGACAAGAGTCGGTGTGATAAGGATGGCATGTGAAGTCACTTTCTCTGAAAAATAAAGGATGGGAACATATCAGAGAAGTCCTCCATTACAAGGAGAATGAATAGTGTGCACGACAGCAACGCCCAGCTAAACTTTATTTTTGGAAGGGATTCTGGGATAGGCCCTGACTACTTCCTTTAGGTCTGTTTTTGATAAGCAAGTTCCAGAATTCAACATCTGTTGAGGATCTTGTGAGACAAGTTGGAGTGAAGTCATCTTTTCTTCTTTTGTACTTCCTTTCTCCTCTTTCTACAGTACTGGTGGAGATTGTGACCCCTCTGTACTCGGGAATGTTTCTGATCCACTGGGAGCTTTAAGCCCACTCGTTGACTTAATCTCTCTCCACACAAAAGCTCCATGACGCTGGAAAGGAAAACAAACTTGAAATTAACCAGGGATGTGCACGATAGTAATAGATGCAGCTGTGGCTGAGTTCATTTATTAGTTCAAGTGCTGGCAGAATTCCATTTGTTTCTTTGCTATTTTACTGGCGCTCTGCCCCGGCCAGAGACAAGCTGGAGTGGGGGGGGTGACTCTAATGGCCACTGCTGCAAGCAACAGGCAACAGATAATGGCAGCTCTGTCCGAGTGTTCTGCTATTCAAGGAACTGGAGGAGTATCAACTTTAGTAAAAGAAAAAAATAATAATAATTGAAAATTTTATGAATGTTCTTTGCTCCACGTATAACTGAAGTGATGATGAGCTGCAGGCTAATTCACTGGAGGATGGACAAAGTTATTATGTAATGTAGCTCAGACTGGTGAGAGCACATTTTCAACTAAGAGAGTGACACATTACTGAGAGACAGTGCAGCTCGGAGGCAACCGTTTTAAGCACTGAGCCTCTAGGGCTGAGCCAGTGCAAATTATAGTCCATCTAATTACATCAAAGATATCTGAATGTTCAAAATAGAAAAATCTCTCTATATATAAAATCCAATGTCTCTCTGTCTGTATGTCTATCCACTTTTCACGAGAGAACTACTTAACGAATTAAGATCAGGTTTTATTCTATAATTTGCTTGAACATTCTGGTTGATTTTTACGACTTCTCTCATTGTGCTAAGTATCATACTGTGTTTCCCCGAAAATAAGCCCTAGCATGATTTTTCAGGATGCTCGTAATATAACCTCTACTCTGAAAATAAGCCCTAGTTACGATCCCGCGCAGGCGACTTTGGATGAGCGATAAACGCCTATCGCTATCATATGTACACAGATGAACAGGAAATAATACCGGTATTTTGACCCCCCGACAAGTTGAGTGCAAAAAGAAAGAGCTATTCTGTTCGAGTACAGCAAAGGGTTACACACCAGCCTCAGGGTGTGTACCTTACCTCAGCTTAGCTAGCGAACAAGAGAACTACTTAACGGATTTAGATCGTATTTTTTTCTATAATTTGCTTGAACATTCCGAGTAATTTTGCGATTTCTCTCATCTCACTAAGTATCATAGTTCACGTGCATCAGTGATTTATTAGCGTGAATCCAAGAGACACACAGTGGGCTGATAGGAGGGGGGCGGGGAGCTGGGCCCTCCTCATTCACGCGTCATCCTCAGGTGTGTACCTTACCTCAGCTTATCTAACGAACGAGAGAACTACTTAACGGATTTAGATCGGGCTTTTTTTATAATTTGCTTGAACATTTCGGGTAATTTTGTGACTTCTCTCATCATGCTAAAAATCATAGTTCGCTTGCAGCAGCGATTTATTTGCGCGAATCCAAGAGACACACAGCGGGCCGAGGGGAGGGGTACGGGGCCCTCCTCACTCACGCACCAGCCTCAGGGTGTATCTTACCTCCACTTAGCTACCAAATGAAAGAACTACTTAACGGATTTAGATTGTTTTTTTTTTCCATAATTTGCTTGAACATTCTGGGTAATTTTGCGACTTCTGGCATTACACTCTACATCATAGTTTGCTTGCGGTATCGATTTATTTGCACGAATCTAAGACACACCCAGAAGGCCGTGGGGAGGGGGGTGAGGCCCTCCTCACTGATGCGCCAGCCTCGGGGCGTTTCTTACATCGCTTAAGTTAGCGAATGAGAGAACTACTTAACGCATTTAGATCAGGTTTTTTTCTATAATTTGCTTGAACATTCCGGTTGATTTTGCGATTTCTCCTATCTATCTATCTATCTATCTATCTATCTATCTATCTATCTATCTATCTATCTATCTATCTATCTATCTATCTATCTATCTATCTATCGCACTAAGAATCATAGTTCGCTTGCCCGAAGCGATATATTCGTGCTAATCCAAGACAGAGGCTGTGGGCCGAGGGGAGGTGGAAGAGTGACGTCAGGAGTGGGGAGCTGGGCAGGGCCCTCCTCACTGTCTTGTTTCACTACTACACGGGCGGAGCCGCGCGGGACAGCTAGTTATGTATAAAAATGAAAATTCACAACAGATTTTTATAGAGAAGTAGTTTTGCTTTCTCCCTTTATACAACAGAACTGATCATTTTTAAATGAAACATAGAGTAGGAGTACTAGTAGCAAAAAAAAATTCTAGTGAAAACTGGAAACTAGCTACATTGTCATGACAACCATTCATGTATCAAAAATAAGAAGAAGAAGATGAATTAATAGAAAAACATACATATGATGTCTGTTTAGGAATTTTCTTATTACATTTTTTAAATGTATTAATTTTCCGTTTAATTTGTGAAATTGTTGTGTATTTTATAATTCCCAAATTATTACAGCAAAACTTGCACAGTCATTTAAAACTTTTCACTATATAAGCATATTAAATGATTACTTAAATGAGTATAATGAGGCCTATAAACTGACAATGAGGTCTATTAATTAACATGAACACGGAACATAGAATAACACATAGAGTGCCACAGTTAAAAGCTGCCCAGCAATCTCTGTCCAAATGTAATTGTTATTCATGTATTAAAATGAGTGCATGACAATAAAGTTAGCCTTCTCTATAACAACATAACCTTTCATGTATCCACCAGTTCAGACACTTATCCTCTAGCAGAAATATTTAATTTAGCTTACAAACACCAGAGTGTTGTACCGTGTTAGCCAATATGAATGCAGTGAGAAGTCAAGTAAAATGACACCTTTTATTGGCTAACTAAAAAGAGAGAAAGCCTGAAGAAGGGGCCAGACTTACAAACACCACAAAAAAATTTAAAATTGTGTCTCTCTGATTGATGGCTGAATAATAGAAAACTCAGAACAGGACCTTTATCTAGTGACAATGGAAACAGAAATACTATTTTATTGAGATAGGCGTTCTGTTTTTAATTATCTTTTTATTGCATCTGCAAGAGCTGACCATCACCCTGTAAAAAAATCACAGCCCAATAACACGGCTCCCCGGTGACATCTGAAATGCATCATTTCACCTTAATGTAAACGTTTGTTCTGACTGAGTGTATTTACTTTTCCCATTTCCAGCACTCCTGTGCTGACTGTACATGCAGATTGCTATGCAGAAGTCTTTTGTATTCTCTTGGAAGCATCATGAGCAGAGACTTCATGCACAGCTCCATCCAGGAAAAGATCAGAACTGTAATTTGTAATTATATGTGAAAGCACTCATCGATTGTTACATCAGTTTCAATGAAATCAAAAAACACATCAATTCTTTAGTACTGCAAATGAAAGGCACTAACTGAGATTATTGAAGAAAGCCTTTAATTGAGATGTTCTTTACTTCAAAAAATTGTGCTTCACTTGTTATTACTAAAATTTCCTGATTAAATAACATTATCTTGCTACCACTGGGATGGATAAAAATGAATGTGAAAAATCCTCAAAACATTTTCAGACCCATTCCATGTCAAATCAGGAATTAACCCAATATTTTAAAGATTTTTTAAAGATTTATTTATTCTTTATTTTGTAAGGAATAAAAGAAATTTCTTACCTTTCCACGAATTGGTTCATTTGGGACTTTCCTTGAATCATAATTGTGAATAAAAGAAATACGATGCACATGGTTATTTTGGGCTCCACTTAAACTTATAGTCGGAACTAGAAAATGATCATATAAAATGGATTAGTGTAGTTGTGGCAGTAGTAATCATAAATATATATAAAACTGGGTATTATAATTGAATACTAATGCATATATTTACTTTATGAGATACTGCACATAACAGAAGTAATAAATCTGTTAAGGTTACTTCCATTCAATTCAGTATTACAGAAGAGCACAGATAATCTGGGTAGCAACTGGCATAAAGTGGGAACCAGTCTTGGATTAGACATCGTTCTACTGCAGGACATGCTCACATACAGTGGTGTGAAAAACTATTTGCCCCCTTCCTGATTTCTTATTCTTTTGCATGTTTGTCACACAAAATGTTTCTGATCATCAAACACATTTAACCATTAGTCAAATATAACACAAGTAAACACAAAATGCAGTTTGTAAATGGTGGTTTTTATTATTTAGGGAGAAAAAAAAATCCAAACCTAGATGGCCCTGTGTGAAAAAGTAATTGCCCCCTGAACCTAATAACTGGTTGGGCCACCCTTAGCAGCAATAACTGCAATCAAGCGTTTGCGATAACTTGCAATGAGTCTTTTACAGCGCTCTGGAGGAATTTTGGCCCACTCATCTTTGCAAAATTGTTGTAATTCAGCTTTATTTGAGGGTTTTCTAGCATGAACCGCCTTTTTAAGGTCATGCCATAGCATCTCAATTGGATTCAGGTCAGGACTTTGACTAGGCCACTCCAAAGTCTTCATTTTGTTTTTCTTCAGCCATTCTGAGGTGGATTTGCTGGTGTGTTTTGGGTCATTGTCCTGTTGCAGCACCCAAGATCGCTTCAGCTTGAGTTGACGAACAGATGGCCGGACATTCTCCTTCAGGATTTTTTGGTAGACAGTAGAATTCATGGTTCCATCTATCACAGCAAGCCTTCCAGGTCCTGAAGCAGCAAAACAACCCCAGACCATCACACTACCACCACCATATTTTACTGTTGGTATGATGTTCTTTTTCTGAAATGCTGTGTTCCTTTTACGCCAGATGTAACGGGACATTTGCCTTCCAAAAAGTTCAACTTTTGACTCATCAGTCCACAAGGTATTTTCCCAAAAGTCTTGGCAATCATTGAGATGTTTCTTAGCAAAATTGAGACGAGCCCTAATGTTCTTTTTGCTTTACAGTGGTTTGCGTCTTGGAAATCTGCCATGCAGGCTGTTTTTGCCCAGTCTCTTTCTTATGGTGGAGTCGTGAACACTGACCTTAATTGAGGCAAGTGAGGCCTGCAGTTCTTTAGACGTTGTCCTGGGGTCTTTTGTGACCTCTCGGATGAGTCGTCTCTGCGCTCTTGGGGTAATTTTGGTCGGCCGGCCACTCCTGGGAAGGTTCACCACTGTTCCATGTTTTTGCCATTTGTGGATAATGGCTCTCACTGTGGTTCGCTGGAGTCCCAAAGCTTTAGAAATGGCTTTATTACCTTTACCAGACTGATAGATCTCAATTACTTCTGTTCTCATTTGTTCCTGAATTTCTTTGGATCTTGGCATGATGTCTAGCTTTTGAGGTGCTTTTGGTCTACTTCTCTGTGTCAGGCAGCTCCTATTTCAGTGATTTCTTGATTGAAACAGGTGTGGCAGTAATCAGGTCTGGGGGTGGCTACGGAAATTGAACTCAGGTGTGATACACCACAGTTAGGTTATTTTTTAACAAGGGGGCAATTACTTTTTCACACAGGGCCATGTAGGTTTGGATTTTTTTTCTCCCTAAATAATAAACACCATCATTTAAAAACTGCATTTTGTGTTTACTTGTGTTATATTTGACTAATGGTTAAATGTGTTTGATGATCAGAAACATTTTGTGTGACAAACATGCAAAAGAATAAGAAATCAGGAAGGGGGCAAATAGTTTTTCACACCACTGTATACGCAAACATATTGTAGTCAGCATTTAAACTTAACTTCAAATCTTTGAGATGTGATGGGAAGACTGGAAACCCTCTACATACAGCAAGCTCCACACAGATAGTGACCGAGCTGGGATTCAGACCTAGGACTCAGGAGCTGTGAGGCAGTACAAGCCACCGCCGCACCATGCAAGTTGTACTCTAACTCTTTCCTTATCTGAAAACATTATTTTGATATTTAAAGATTTATTAGATGATATGTAAATAATATTAAAAGCTGGGTCAAATACAGTATATAATACTAATTTCACATTTTGGGTGGCACGGTGGTGCAGTTGTAGCACTGCTGCCTCGCAGTAAGGAGACCTGGGTTCACTTCCCACATGGAGTTTGCATGTTCACTCCTCTGGGTGCTCTGGTTTCCTCCCACAGTCCAGACATGCAGGTTAGGTGCATTGACGATCCTAAATTATCCCTAGTGTGTGCTGGATGTGTGTGTGCCCTGCGGTGGGCTGGCGCCCTGCCCGGGGATTTGTTCCTGCCTTGCGCCCTGTGTTGGCTGGGATTGACCTCCAGCAGACCCCCGTGACCCTGTGTTAGGATATAGCGGGTTGGATAATGGATGGATGGTGTATTAGCAATCATATATTGTTAAAACCTTGATTATGTATGCATTATTGATTACTTGAATGTGTTCATTCACTGCAGACTGCTCAATGTTCATTAATATGTAAAAGTGACATATATGCTCTAGACTTTTTTACTTTATTTTAAACTTTTTTAATGCACTTTCACTTAAATCTAATATAGATGCATTAATTAGATATTTCAAATACACTGGTACAAATATTGTAATTAAAGACTTCCCTCTTGTTTGTCAGGCCGAGGGGTTAGCCTGTAATACAAAGTGTATTCAACCATTTGAGGATCTTGTTTCCGCCAATTGATCTTTATTTTATACTAGCAAAATACCCGCGCTTCGCAGCGGCGAAGTACTGCTTTAAAATTTTAAATAATAAACTGAGGGAAAATATACCAATAATTATTTGTTAAGGATCTCTTTGTATACCACATTGTCAGTTCGGCCCTCCGGTTGTAATATGACCAAGCTGTGCGCTAAGCTTACTCTTGAGCATGCAACGTATAGTTGGCCATGTGAAAAGCAAATCAAGAATGGCAAGACCGCGCCAGCTGCGGAGCTCAGCTCGGAGCGAAATGAAGTGAATGAAATGAGGTGAATGGGAGGGGAGATGATCACGTGACTCCAACACCTGCCTTAACTCTCCATCCCTCCACAAACACACAAAGACAGTCTCTCGGATCCCAACTCTCCTTTATATATATAGATACCATAATCACAAAGTAGCCAGGTAGTCAAATGAATTATTAATGGTGGTCTGAACGATTTTAACTTTACATAAACTAGACAGTTACACAGTTTAATACACCAGTCCTCCATCCATTTATTCATTCATTATTGAACCCACATCATTATGTTCAGGGTTGTAAGGTATCAGAGGTTGTCATGTCAGTACTGGGCCCAAGACACAAACCATCCAGAAGTTCCATTAAAGCCACAAATCTGAGGCTGTGCTGACTTTTCTATTTCCCTGCTCCACTGAAAGAAACATTTGGTATGTACTTTGTTATGCAGCTAAGTTATGACAGATGTATTTGTGAGGTTTTTCAAGTGAGGAAGAATGAAGTTTTGATGTAAGGTAGGCTTTCAAGGTAAAAAATAAGGTTTAAGGAAAGGTACTTCTACTCACTAATCATGTCACTGGGGAGTGCTGATTAACATGTGCAAGTAACTTCACTGAACTCGGTACATGTGACAATAACAACTCTGTAAATCTATACACCCTGGATCAGACCAATTTACACTCTCCAGTTAAACTAACGTTTATGTATGTAGATTAAACCTGGAGTATCTGGAGGAAAGCCTGATGAAGAACATATTCTACACCAGGGGTCCCCAACTCCAGTCCTGGAGGGCCACAGTGGCTGCAGGTTTTCATTCTAACCCTTTTCTTAATTAGTGACCTGTTTTTGTTGCTAATTAACTTCTTTTGCGTTCATTTTAATTGCCTTGCTCTTGAAGACTCAGACCCCTTAACTGTTTCTTTATCCTTAATTAGCTGCCGAACAGTAATGAGATACAAAATGAGCCAAAACACGACCAGCAAACTGTGACCATCATACAATATCTGAACATAAAGAAAGGTGAAGGTCTCAGGAATGCTGATCTGCTCAGGTCCACAAAACATTTTAACAGAGCTCTTAGAAAAGAGAAAATCAACAGTTTCAGAAATGTCTGCTACTGCACAATGAGAGTAGCAAGAAGCCATGGAATTAAAGAACGAGTTTAATTAACAACAAGAATCAGCACCTAATTAAGCGACTGGTTGGAGTTTGAGGCCCTGACTTAGCTGGTCTTCTGTTGGCTCACTCACTTCACGTTTCATTTCTGTTTGGGTGCCATTTAAGGAAATAAATGAAGCAATTCAGAGGAACAAATCTTTAAAAAACACGTCAACTAAAATGAATTCAAAAGAAGTTAATTATCAGGTCACTAATTAAGAAAAGGGTTAGAATGAAAACCGGCAGCCACTGGGGCCCTCCAGGACCGGAGTTGGGGACCCCTGATCTACACAGAGTTCAGGTGAGGCACTCACTCTCAGTGCCACAATAAATAAAGGAATTAAATTTCTTCACACGCCTTTTGATATGTGTGTATTATGTTGTATCATTGTGGAACTGGCTTCATGTTTGCTGTACTTATTTTGTTGATCTGATGCAACTTATCCTGCTGTGCTATGCTGACATTCTATGAACATGTGAATCATGACTAGCTTTTCTGACACTAAGGGATATGTACTGGAGATACTGCAGATTTGTAGATTAAACAGGTTATTTATTTTAATAATACAGTATGAAATTCCACAAAAAACATAAAAGTAATTCTTTTCAAAAATTTGCTGTTTCTAATAATCACTTGAGAAGCAACATGGAATGATTGATTTCTAATTTTTAAAGGATTTATCTTGCCAGATAAGTGTAGATTAGTAATGTCACAATAAAGCAAAGAAAGCACAATGAAAATGTATATACAGTACATTTGAACGTGATGTTGAGAAACTGCTTAAATGACAGAAATGTACTTTAAAAAAGAACATGGCAGTTGTGTCCCTGTGCCAAAACACAACACTGTAATGTGAAGTCCAAAATGTTCTTTGCATTGTAATAGATTATTTAAATTGGCAGAAAGTTACATTAAATGAAAAATAAAACGTCTTTTCTGTGCTTTAAATGATGTCATTTAATGAAAAGTTACACCCCACCAAAACGTTTACACTGTTTAGAAAGTATGATTGATATAAGGATTATTGTAAATTTAGATTTAAAGCCTGAATTCCACCCTGTCAAATAGCATAATTTAATTTTACATTAAGCAACTGTCTCTACTGCTTTCAGATGTTCAAACCAGTGAAGTTTATTATCTTGCACAATACACCATGAACAACATATTGAAAAAAGCGCACTTTATCTTAAAATTCCATACTTTGTGTTACATAAACAAACTAAATCACTAAGGCAATTTTGTTATTGTACCATTGTACCGAGCTGAATTTAAATGGACATTCTGATTTGATTTATTTACTACAGTACTTTATTCATATTTGACACTTCCTAATATAATCCTTTATTAAGAAACTATACACATCAAGGTAGACTGTATTATGAAATAATAAAGGGAGGAAAAAATCAATGGAGCAGTAATGTACTGTCTCATCAGTGATTAGGGTTTTAGACTGGACACAGATTTTAAACTTAGGGCAATGGATCCATTTGGCAATAACTCTAAAAAAATGACTGTGTCACCATATAGTTAAAAAGAAACATCAAGTAACACTCAAAATAGGAATATAAATATACATAAATGCTTATCTATACTAATAAAAGGCAAAGCCCTCACTGACTGACTCACTGACTGACTGACTGACTGACTCACTCACTCACTCACTCATCACTAATTCTCCAACTTCCCGTGTAGGTAGAAGGCTGAAATTTGGCAGGCTCATTCCTTACAGCTTACTTACAAAAATTAGGCAGGTTTCATTTCGAAATTCTACGCGTAATGGTCATAACTGGAACCTGTTTTTTGTCCATATACTCTAATGGAGGAGGCGGAGTCATGTATCGCGTCATCACGCCTCCTACGTAATCACGTGAACTAAAAACAAGGAAGAGATTTACAGCACGAGTCAAACGCGGGAACGAAGGTAAATGACGTTAATTTTTGAGTGTCTTTTAATACTGTGTAAGTATACATATTAACACGTGCAATTAAACGTGTGCATTTACGGGGTGATTTCTCAGGCTTAAAAGCTCGCCTTTTATCAAACGCGGGAACAAAGGTAAATAACGTTAATTGTTGAGTGTCTTTTAATACTGTGTAAGTATACATATTTATTAAAGAGGTAAATGCAAACTGTTTTCATTCTGAAGGGCACAAACCACGTTAGATTTCATGCTCAAGAGTAAACTCAGCACACAGCTTGGTCATATTACAACCGGTTCATTTTCCTCAGTTTAAAAAGGTTTACTTTTCTTCTTAATAAAATTTTTAAAGCAGTACTTCGCCGCTGCGAAGCGCGAGTATTTTGATATATATCAAAATATATCGCATCATCACGCCTCCCACGTAAGCACGTGAACTGACCCGCTGCCGTTTGCAATGCCATATTCGCGAGATACAAGTTTAATGAGAAGTCACGAGGTATGGACATCGCAACATCACACAAGACAGCGGCTCACGTGAAGTGACTGAACGCAGCAGGAGTGATCACTTCGATGAATCAAACCTGTTCAAAAAACACATTACACAATTGATAAGGTACGAAAACAATATGAAACCGATTGTGGATTTGCGTACAGCCACTGAAACTTTCTGACGGCACGAGACTTCAGGTCACGTGTCTGCAAAAGAACGTCATTGAGGCAACTATTTTTACTGGCGGTGGCTCAGGGGAGAGAGTTTTTATTCCTCGCCATTCCCGTTATACCCTCTGATCTCCCATTTCAATTCAAACGCCTACAATTTCCACTAAGGCTCTGCTTCGCAATGACAATTAATAAGTCTCAGGGACAGACCCTACAAAAGGTTGGCATTGATTTGAGGCAGGACTGCTTTCACATACCAAACTGTACGTTGCATGCTCAACAGTAAGCTACCACACAGCTTGGTCATATTACAAGCAGAGGGGCGAACTGACAATGTGCTATACAAAGAGATCCCTAACAAATAATTATTGATACATTTTCCCTCGGTTTAAAAAAGTTTACTTTTCTTCTTAATAAAAATTTTAAAGCAGTACTTCACTGCTGCGAAGCGCGGGTATTTTGATATATATATGTAGATATGTGTATATATATATATATATATATATATATATATATATATATATATATATAGATATATATATGTAGATATGTGTATATATATACGTAGATATGTATATATATATATATATATATATATATATATATATATGTAGATATATATATATATATATATATGTGTATATATATGTAGATATGTATATATATATCTAGATATATAAATATACTGTATATATGTATATATATGTGTCTGTGTGTGTATATATGTATGTGTGCATATATATATATATATATATGTATGTGTATATGTATATATACATATGTGTGTGTGTGTATGTATGTGTATATATATGTTGACATATGTATATATATATATATATGTATATATATGTAGATGTGTATATGTGTGTGTGTATATATATATATATATATATATATATATATATATATATATATATATATACACATATGTCAACATATATATACACATACATGTATGTGTACATAGATAGATAGATAGATAGATAGATAGATAGATAGATAGATAGATAGATAGATAGATAGATAGATAGATCTTTATTGTCATTGTCACTTTTACAAAGGAACAACGAAATTGATGTAAAATATATGTGTATATGTAGATATGTGTATATGTAGATATGTATATATATGTATATATGTGTATGTATATATATATGTTTATGTGTGTGTGTATATATTATATATATATATGACAGCAACACTCATAACAATGACAACACAATTACATATACAGTATATATATGTAGATATGTATATATATATATATATATATATATGTGTGTGTAAATGTATGTATGTATGTATGTATGTATGTCTAGATATATATATATGTAGATATGTATATATGTGTATATATATGTAGATATGTGTATATATGTAGATATGTAAATACAGTATATATGTAGATATGTAAATATGTATGTATATATGTGTCTGTGTGTATATATATATATATATATATATATATATATATATATATATATATATATATATATATATATATATATATATATATATATGTGTGTGTGTGTGTGTGTGTGTGTGTGTGTGTGTATGTATGTATGTATGTGTGTATATATATATATGTATGTGTATGTATGTGCATATGTATATATGTATATGTGTGTGTATGTACTATATGTGTGTATATATGTGTTGATATGTGTATATATATATATATATATACTGTATATATATGTGAATGTGTATATGTATGTATATATGTATATATATGTATATGTAGATATGTGTATATGTAGATATGTATATATGTATATGTATATTTATGTTTATGTGTGTGTATATTATATACTAGCAAAATACCTGCGCTTCGCAGCGGAGAAGTAGTGTGTTAAAGAGGTTATGAAAAAGTAAAGGAAACATTTTAAAAATAACGTAACATGATTGTCAATGTAATTGTGTTGTCATTGTTATGAGTGTTGCTGTCATATATATATACACATACACATATACACACACATATACACACATATATAGATATATTATATATACATATACACATATATTTTTTATATATATATTTTATATATATATATATATATATATACACATACATACATACATACATACATACATACATACATATACACACATAGATGCACTTACAATAACATAGAAATCAATATAAACAACATTAACATCATTATCATATGAGAATATGAAGTAATATATAAGAAGCACATTTCATATAAATATAAATTATTAAACAGTAAAATCTTCTTCTATAATTTGCTACCGTGGCTTTTCGTTGGTCTGTCCAGGATTTTAAATCACCTGTAGCTTGCAAACCGTTTCACCTATTGACTTGAAATGTGGTACACATATAATACGTCACGTCTGCTATCCACTTTATGGGTGATGATTGTATTACTCTTTTTATGTTTATTTTATTTTAGAATCAACTCCTATCTGCGCACACCAGGGCGGCCGTGGGCAGATGCGTATGGTGTATTCACTCCATGTTATCGTGCATTGCGCTGTCACTGGTATTTTGATAAAAGAATTTGAACAATATATAAGAAGCGTATAAATTATTAAACAGTAAAACATTAACATTTAAGAAGTAAAGTTACATTGAGTACTACTGCAGTGCCTTCGGGTATACCTCATTTTTTGTTTGCCCATTACATGCTTAAATGTATACATTTTTTGGTGTACCTACCCGAGAACACGCGACATATAACCGAGCGTGGGAGAAGCATGGATTTTAAACACGCGTTGAGTTCATCTGCTGGTCTCCCTCGTGGAATAACTGGTAATGTTTGACTAAAATGTACAGCGAGTAAAACGACATTACCTCCTTTTTTTTTTTTACGATCTCTGAGATCTTGCTTTTTTCGGTTCAAGGCTTCATAAGCTCTTTTATGTGCCATGGTGTACTTAATAAGTACTAATTATCCAAAACCATCATCTTTGAATGTTGCAAGACTTTCGCCTTGTATGTAGATCGGGGTAATTACATTCATTGCATTCCTAGTCTGAATCACAATCTGATTGTATGGGTGGTTACCTGGCACTGTAGGGTTGCCACCCATCCTTTAAAATACGGAATCGTGCCGCGTTTGAGAATGAAATTGCACGTCCCGTTTTGAATCAACACTGGACGGGATTTATCCCGTATTTTTTTTATCATTTTTTTTTAAAAGCAGCGTCTCATGCAAATCATCCCACACGCATTTTATGAAGATGCCTCCTTTCCTAGTTTTGATTGGGTAATACTTGATGTCATCGTTAGTTTGATTGGTGTTTTTAACTGTCCAGTGAGGAGGGCGTGTCTTTTAAGTACAGTCTGCAAAGTGTTGGCACTGAGATGTGGCGTCAGCGCCAGAGTTGAAGCCCCTAACGTTGCGGTCAGCAAGTCGGCTAACATCCGCCATGTGCCGTCTTTCAGTTGCAAGAAGCAGATCATAGAATGTTTGAAACTGTTGCCCCTAACGTTGCGCCACGGCGTGTGGTTCGTTTATACCTCGTGTCTTCTCATTAAACTTTTATCTCGCGAATATGTTATTGCAATCCGCAGCGGGAGCGTTTCTATAAACTTAATTTAAACTTACGTTTTACACCGTGCTTTGTTTCCCTTATGAACATGCTTGTATGCTTAACTCGCTCCGTTCTCAATTGTTTAATAAATTTTTTGCTCTTCGCTGTTTGCGGCTGTTCCTCCATTTCCCCCTACTTCGTTCTTTTATCTCGCGAATATGTTATTGCAATCCTTAACGGGAGCGTTTCAATAAACTGATTGAAAATAGTTTTGCATTTACCTTTTTAGTAAAAGGCGAGCTTTTAAGCCTGAGAAATCACCGTGTAAATGCACACGTTTAATTGGACATGTGTTAATATGTATGGTTACGCAGTATTAAAAGACAGTGAACAACGTCAGTTACCTTTGTTCCCGCGTTTGATAAAAGGTGAGCTTTTAAGCTTGAGAAATCACCCCGTAAATGCACACGTTTAATTGCACATGTGTTAATATGTATGCTTACACAGTATTAAAAGACAGTCAAAAATTTACGTCATTTACCTTCGTTCCCGCGTGTGACTCGTGCTGTAAATCTCTTCCTTGTTTTTAGTTCACGTGATTACGTAGGAGGCGTGATGACGCGATACGTGACTCCGCCTCCTCCATTACAGTGTATGGACAAAAAATATGTTCCAGTTATGACCATTACGCTTTGAATTTCGAAATGAAACCTGCCTAACTTTTGTAAGTAAGCTGTAAGGAATGAGCCTGCCAAATTTCAGCCTTCCACCTACACGGGAAGTTGGAGAATTAGTGATGAGTCAGTCAGTGAGTGAGTGAGTGAGTCAGTCAGTCAGTGAGGACTTTGCCTTTTATTATTATAGATATATAATAAGACAGCAACACTCATAACAATAACAACACAATTACATTGACAATCATGTTACGTTATTTTTAAAATGTTTCCTTTTCTTTTTCATAACCTCTTTAACACACTACTTCTCCGCTGAGAAGCGCGGGTATTTTGCTAGTGTATATATACTGCTCAAATAAACTAAAGGAACACTTTTTAGTGAAAGTACAGCATCAAGTCAGTGAAACTTGTGGGCTATTGATCTAGTCAGTGAAGTAGCAGAGGGGGTCGTTAATCAGTTTCAGCTGCTTTGGTGCACTAGAGGGGGGCAACAATGAGATGACCCTCAAAAGAGGAATGAATGGTGTAACAGGTGGAGGCCACTGACATTTTTCCCTCCTCATCTTTTCTGTTTTGTCACTCATTTTGCATTTGGCTACGCTCAGTGTCACTACTGGTAGCATGAGGCCATACCTGGACCCTACAGAGTTTGGTGGCACAGGTAGTCGAACTTCTCCAGGATTGCACATCAATATGTGCCATTGCCAGAAGGTTTGCTGTGTCTCCCAGCACATTCTCAAGGGCATGGAGGAGATTCCAGGAGACAGGCAGTTACTCTAGGAGAGCTGAACAGGGCCATAGAAGGTCCTTAACCCATCAGCAAGACCCACGGGTATCTGCTCCTTTGGGCAAGGAGGAACAGGATGAGCACTGCCAGAGCCTACAAAATGACCTCCAGCAGTCCACTGGTGTGAATGTCTCTGACCAAACAATCAGAAACAGACTTCATGAGGGTGGCCTGAGGGCCAGACGTCCTCTAGTTGGCCCTGTGCTCACTGCCTGGCACCGTGGAGCTCGATTGGCATTTGCCATAGAATACCAGAATTGGCAGGTCCACCACTGGTGCCCTGTACTTTTCACAGATGAGAGCAGATTCACCCTGAGCACACGTCACAGACGTGAAAGAGTCTGAAGAAGCCGTTGAGAACGTTATGCTGCCTGTAGCATCATTCAGCATGACTGGTTTGGTGGGGGGGGTCAGTGATGGTCTGGGGAGGCATATCCATGGAGGGATGCACAGACCTCTACAGGCTAGACAATGGCACCTTGACTGCTGTTAGGTATCGAGATGAAATCCTTGGACCCATTATTAGACCCTATGCTGGTGCAGTGGGTCCCGGGTTCCTCCTGGTGCATGACAATGCCCGGCCTCATGTGGCGAGAGTATACAGGCAGTTCCTGGAAGATGAAGGAACTGATACCATTGACTGTCCCCCCACGCTCACTCGCCTGACCTCAATCCAATAGAACACCTCTGGGTGTGACTTTATGTTTCGGAACATCTGACACCACCAGGTAGCACCTCAGACTGTCCAGGAGCTCAGTGATGCCCTGGTCCAGATCTGGAAAGAGATCCCCCAGGACACCATCCGTCGTCTAATTAGGAGCTTGCCCCCCATAAAACGGTCTTTGTACAGGTGTTTTATTTAGAATGAAATAAAAACAGTCAGCTGCATCCCTGAAAACATAAGAAACAAAAGCCTTCATAGACAAGAACTTAAAAATGAAAACATGAACTACTGTCGTAGAAAGCCATTATCTCTGCTCTTACATGTACAACTATAGCATTACCACACTGATGCTACAGAGTCGTGTCATAACCCTCTTAGTATACTACTGTTAGGTTTTCTAGAACAGAGCAGGGCAGCCCTAATGAAGAAAACAGACTTTATGTGAAATCCTCTACATGTCTTATGTTTCCATTCAGAGTAAATGTTTAAAATCTGTCTTTAAGGTGGAGACAAACTTCACAAACTCAGCAATATTGTGTTACTAAACATTAATTACTATCCATCCAACTTCAAAACCTGATTATCCAGGGCAGGGTTGTAGGGTTGCTGTAGTCATGTAGTCAATTTCCCATTGGGATTAATAAAGTATCTATCTATCTATCTATCTATCTAGTCTATTCCAGCAGTGCTATTATATTATTCTTGTAAGTTAAGGGTACCAAATGAAGATAAAACCTGCAGCATGTACTGTAGATACGGCAGTTTGTGTGACATAGTCAATCAGAATGCTTACCCATTTAACCTCCACTTTGAGTAAGCCGGTTAATGTTATGTTGTTCGCATTATGATAAATACCGGTATAAAGTTAAACTATAGCTCTGCATACTGTATATAATGTACCTTAGGATGATATTCATTATGAAAACATGTTGCATAGCAAAAGCTGCTTTTTAAACTAAAAATTTCATTTTTTTGAGTTAGACTACACGCTAGCCTCTTTGCGGTTATGCTGCTCACGTATGGAGATGCGGATGTACAATTTAAACAGACTGTTATTTTCATGGGGATTGTTACATATGCATAATAGAACTAACTATTTTACATTACATCCACTAATTAACCATATAAAAAAATAGTAAAATGTAATAATTTGAAAGGAAATTATGTTTCATGTTGTGTTAGAGTTATTCGTTGCGTAATACAATTTCGTTCTGTTTGGCTTTGAAATTAACACACAAAAACTTTTTAAACTTACACTTTTACAGTAAAACTTTTGAATTAAACTTTCGTCAATATTGCATCGAATTTTGTTTCTGTGTTTGGACTTTCATCGTGACAAAACAACATATAACTGTCTGTGAGTGAATTTCATTTTTTTCTCTCTATTTAATAAAACGACTTTTTCGAACGTTTGTCCCTGTGATTTATTAATTGTCTTTGCAAAAGCTATTCTAATGGGAAACTGTTAACATTTTAATAAGAATGGCATATCAAGATCTCCTTTGTTGTCTAATCTTATCCAGGGAAGATGTACTACATTACCTTTCTTGGATACATCCTTCTTTTTACAGTAATTTGTGCGGTGGAAGACTGGACGGTATTAACGGTTGTAGATATTCTTTCGGATATTGTAAGTCGATGTTTTCATCTTCTGCACGATCACCACCAACTGTTTCAGCATAGTCTATTGACACACATTTAAGCAATTTGCAGTGTAACCGATTGACAATTTTCGCATTAATCCTTTTCACTTCATCGTTTATTGGTGCTAGGATTGCCCATGTACTCATTTCTTCAGTTGATAACCCTTCGTGATGAAATTCTTCAATAAGATTTGGACATAATAAGTCTTCTTTATTTGTCTTAAAGTGAGGAAAATGTAAAAATGTGTAAGAGCTGAGAGAGCAAGAACTGTGTCTGTCAAAAGCATTGACACGAATGAGAGGTGAGAGGACTGTGGGCGTGGTTTAATATGGTAGAGAGGAGGGTGGGACTTGATAAAATCTCATGGCAAAAGTTTCATTTCACGGGACTTGAAAAAATCTCTCAGAAATAGTCTCATCTCGTCTCGTCTCAGGATTTTCTTTTATAATAGAGAGATGTAATGCTTTGTATATTCTGTATTTATCTGTTTTTAGTGTTTTATGTGAATATTATTTGTATCTAATTTTCTACATACCCTGCTGTTCCTTCTCAGACTCTGTGAAGTGCCTTGAGCATAAGAAAGGCACAATATAAATAAAATGTATTATTCATTGTTGTGATGTGAGATTTTGCATATAACTTGATAAATATTTTGTATGTCTTTATTTGTAATTTAGGCAAAGCAATGTAATTTAGTGTTACTTTGGTGAGAGGCATTCGTGTTTGCCCCCCCTTTTATGAATTGAGTTTCTTTGAATTTTACGACAGAGTTGGGGGGTGTGCTTTAAACCAGTTTGGCGAGTGTTTCTCTGCTAAAGTCTTTCAACCCAATCCCCGCAAGGAAGCCAGGTTACTTTAACATATGGTCTTGGGGGGTGGCAGGTTTTAAGATGTTGTATTCCCCCATTGGTCTGAAGTATGGCTGTTTGGAATTGGATCAGAAGCTTTTAAGTACCATGATGTCCTATTGTTTGTCCCCCGTGACCCTGTGTTCGGATTGCGCGGGTGGGAAAATGGATGGATGGATGGATGGATGTCCTATTGGCTCTAGTGTTTGGACAGAGAATCTATAAATCTGCTTGCTCAACCACATTCTCTCGCTCTTACTAACCAACAACTGATGAAGACCATCACACCATGACCTGAAAGGACAACACAATGGAGACCACAGTTTAGCAGCCATATTGGAACAGGCATATGGCCTGTTCTGAAGAAAGCTGAATGATGCTTTAACTAGAGACATTTTAAATAACTACAAGTCTGTGTGCTGCCTGAAACTACACATCACCATTTAATCAGGTTGTATGGTTGCCAATATTCAAATGTACTTTGCATATTGTTATTATTTATGAATATTATCAATAATACATTGTTTTATCTGTAACTTAACTCCTGCTTGTCTTTTTACTACACCTAATTACCTATAGATATAGAAGGGAAGGTGGGGATAAGTTATATACAATAATACCTTATAAACAGTGGAAAGTCTGTGAGATTAGGCATTCTAAGGCTACATATTAATAATACAAAAGGGGAAAGTAGAGCAATATATTACTCTATCAAGACAAAACATTCATGTTATTATTTGTGTCTTCTGGTACTGGGGAGGCCTAAAGTACCTTGACAAACCTCACAGTGACTGAGCCACGGGCTGAACCCAGTTCTCTATATCTGTAATACCGCAGTGCAAATAGCTGGACCAATGTGCTGAACATGTAAAAAACAATTTCTATTTACAAAAACACATTGTTTCATGAACTGCACAATCATATATATAACTATCTCACATACTCTTCAAACAACATGTAAAAGAATGTTCATTGTCACATCAGTGGAAAAGCCATATGAACTGCAGCACAATTGCTATTAGGTTTAAAAACTATCAGTACTAATGTCTTCAGAAGACTTTTATACATATATTTGTATACAGCTTCTGCTGCAACCCCAGCTTAGAAAAAAATCATTGTGGAATAATGATTAAGACCTACAGAGCTTTACAGATTTAAAAAACTGAAAGTTGGTCAATGTGATTTTTTTTACCGAAAACTGTTTTAATGGTAATATAAGCATGAAGTGCTTTACTTAAATAAATGTGGAAAGTAATAAAAACTGTAAGAACCTACAAAAACAAATATATAAATATACTTACCAATGCCAAATGTAGGTGACTTATGTGGATTACTTCCAAACCTTGTATTTCGAATATTACATTGCAATGGAGCTGAAAAATCGCTTCTTTGGGTGCTCTCCCTGCTATAAGGTGGTGTGTGTATCAAATTAATATCAGTGTAATTTGGCCACCAGCTGGACTTTTATGATAAAGAAAGAGATGAATTTCAAATTACTTTAATTTCAAGTCATGTTAGTCTTAAAATACTAAATCAAAGCAAAAAAAAGTGGCATTAACTCAAAGAGCAAAACACTATGTCAGTATACACAGCCCAAAGCTATTTGCCGTTAAGGTGAACATATTTATAGATATTTCTTCATTTTCATAAAAAATCTATCTTAGAGTAAAGTACAAACAAAGTCGTATTTATAATGCCAGTAACTGAAGATAAAAGGTTTTGCTTACTGTTCAAGTGGCACTTTTAGTTTGTGGTTTTTATTTGCTAGATTACATGAATAACCAGTAGTAGTACTAGGGTGTTGTACCGTGTTAGCCATTATGAATGTAGTGAGAAGTCAAGCAAAATGACACCTTTTATTGGCTAAATAAAAAGATTACAATACGCAAGCTTTCAAGGTATCCTGACTGAAGAAGGGGCCTGAGTTGCCTTGAAAGCTTGCATAATTTAATCTTTTTAGTTAGCCAATAAAAGGTGTCATTTTACTTGACTTCTCACTATATGAATAACCAGAATACGGAATATACCTTAGTTTAAAACACATTTTCAATTAATTAGTGAAAACTAATTTTAACTAAATGTATTTTGAACTTTACTAGATGGAATGATATTGCATAATTTCATACTATAATGCTTCACCCCATACCTCCTGCAGATTGGTTCCCCTCCCAGACATAAACCTTCAACGTCCCACTTCTCTGTCCTACTGTGTGAAACATTAAGAGGATTTTGCCAGCTGAGTTAAATGTTCCTTCAGCCCAGCGTTTCTCAACCTTTAAGTATTTGCGACCCGAGTTTTCATAACAGTTTTAATCGCCACACCCTAACGTTTTTTTGAAACCCTAATAAAATGTACAGTAATTCCTCCTCCATCACGGGGGTTGCGTTCCAGAGCCACCCGCGAAATAAGAAAATCCGCGAAGTAGAAACCATATGTTTATATGGTTATTTTTATATTGTCATGCTTGGGTCACAGATTTGTGCAGAAACACAGGAGGTTGTAGAGAGACAGAAACGTTATTCAAACACTGCAAACAAACATTTGTCTCTTTTTCAAAAGTTTAAACTGTGCTCCATGACAAGACAGAGATGACAGTTCTGTCTCACAATTAAAAGAATGCAAACATATCTTCCTCTTCAAAGGAGTGCGTGTCAGGAGCACAGAATGTTACATAGATAGAGAAAACAATCTCTAGCAAACAAATCAATAGGGCTGTTTGGCTTAAGTATGCGAAGCACCGCGGCACAAAGCTGTTGAAGGCGGCAGCTCACACCCCCTCCGTCAGGAGCAGGGGGAGAGAGAGAGAGAGATAGAGAGAGACAGAGTTTGTTTTTCAGTCAAAAATCAATACGTGCCCTTCGAGCTTTTAGCAGCATGTCGTTTCAGGAAGCAGCTGCACAAAAGATAGCAACGAGAAGATAATCTTTCAGCATTTTTAGACGAGCGTCCATATCGTCTAGGTGTGCGAATAGCCCCCCTGCTCAATCCCCATACAGGATCACAGATAGTCAGCGCAAGAGAGAGACAAAAGTAAGCAATCTAGCTTCTCAGCCATCTGCCAATAGCGTCCCTTGTATGAAATCAACTGGGCAAACCAACTGAGGAAGCATGTACCAGAAATTAAAAGACCCATTGTCCGCAGAAATCCGCGAACCAGCAAAAAATCCGCGATATATATTTAAATATGCTTACATATAAAATCCGCGATGGAGTGAAGCCGCGAAAGGCGAAGCGCGATATAGCGAGGGATCACTGTATTTCTATATTTTTTGCTGCCGATACACCGCTACAAGTTTAAAATTTTCCTACGAATAGCGAAATTACGCCACATATGGCAACATTCGCACCCCCTTTTTTGCTAGGGGGGCATGCCCCACAGTTTGAGAACTGCTGCTTTATCCCATGAAATTAACATTACTCTACATCAGTGGTAGTCAACCTGGTCCCTACCGCTCACTAGTGGGCGTTCCAGCTTTCATGGTGGGCGGTAGCGGAGCAACCAAACGGCGCTGCGATTACATACTAATTGACTAATTTAACTATAGTAAGTTGTTTTATAAAGATTTATTCTGCCAAACTTAGCGAAAATCCAACATAAAGTACTTGGTAAGTAATTATTATTATATGCTTTAACTTGCTGTAACTCTGCTTTATAAATTTTATAAAGTAAAGTTACTTCCCTACTTTATAAATCACCATTACTGTGGAACTGGTGGGCGATTAGAAAATTTTACTACTAACAGAGATATAAAAGTGGGTGGTAGGTATAAAAAGGTTGACTACCCCTGCTCTACATCAATGGGGAACAGTTACACCATTACACTAGACTTGTAAATAACTCACAGTTATAAGTTATAATGCCAATATATCACGTTAATATTTAAAAATACTACATTTTTTTTCTCTGTTTCAAATCTTTGTGCCAAAATAAAAAATAATATTCTGTGTCATAACAAGAATGAAATACCTGTTCAGCTATTTTACGTTTTGACTCCATGTACCATATTGATTCGTTTAGAGTTCTGGGGTTGGTTCTTATGACTTTAGCACAATGTGGATGTGGAACATTGTGTATATTTGGCAGATTCTGTTGCTCTAGATGTTTTCTTCCTTCATGCACATAATTCTGATTATAGCGTTCTATTCCCATGCCTTGTGATAAGTTCTCATCAAATATCCGAAATGTATTGGAGCTGTAAAACAAAAGATGTCAGTAGTTACTAAAAAATTACACTCATAACAGCATTGAAATAATAATAATGATGATACACCAAATAATGTGTTTATTGCTTACTTTGCAAGGTCACAATAGTTGATCCAAATTCCATTTTCAAAGAACATGAACCCTAAGCAGGACTCCAGTCCACCCCAATGCACGGTTACACATGTGTACATTCACAATCAAGATTCTCAAGGCAGTCGATAGTCATTAATTAAACTAGCAGTCACATCTGTAGGATGTGGGAGAAAACAGCAATATCCACAGAAAAACATTACGAACAAAGGAAAAACAATGACTTAGTGAGAATTCACACCACGGTTCCTCCACCTGTGAAGCAACAATGCCAACCACTTCATCACTGTGCTGCTTATTATGGATACTAAATTATTCAAAATCATTGTTCATATTTTTATTGTATGAATATCCCATAAGGAGGAGTTTCATTCAGTGAAATGTGGTACCCCACAATCTGAAAGCATAGCACTAGTGTATAAATACAAGTCGCAGCATCACTAGAGATGAATCTACTTGACGTTTGCAGTCTTAGACGTGCGACTGGTCAGCGTTGTCTTTGTATTGTTAGTGCAGAGAGAAAGAAGTTGGCTGCTCAGCAAGTTTACCTCCATCAGGTTTTAACTTTAGAACTAAAGGAACATGGGATTGTTTTTCCTCCAGTACTCACATCTCTATAAATATATAAAATCCAACGTCTGTCTGTATGTCTGTTTGCTTTTCATGAGAGAACCACTTAACGGATTTAGATCGTTTTTTTTTCTAGAATTTCCTTGAACATTCCAGTCGATTGTGCGACTTCCCTCGTCGCGCTAATTATCATAGTTCACTAGCGGTATGGATTTATTTGCGCAAATCCAAGAGACACACAGAGGGCCAAGGGGAGGGGGAGGTGGGAACTCTGGAGTAGGGAGCTGGGCAGGGCCATCTTCACTCAAGTGCCACCCTCAGTTCAAGTCGCTCCACCTCTCGCCACGTCTTGGAGCGTACCTTTCCTCCACTTAGCTAGCAATACCCGTTTGTTCAGCAGACATTATCATCTACAGATTGCTAAAGAGTATCGTTTACGTTTTTGAGAGAGAGATCACAGCTACGTGTGTTTTAGAGGGTACCTGCTCATTGGCAGAGATATCACGGCCATTGTGTTCTTCTCCCCACATGGGGGACGCTCTCCCATCAGCCATCAGAGCTGAACACGATCTGATACAGTGGCAACGTTTCACGTTGGTGAGTACCTGCCTTCCACTTGGCCAGAGATACCTTGCACTTTTGGCAAAGAGATCACAGCTACATTCTCGCCCCAATAGCAAAACCAAAAATATTGTATATGAAGAGGCCCTCGGATACGAAAGCTATCAATAGAAATTCTTCTCAATACAAATTATTACATTTTTTTTTAATGATTTTTAAAGTTTGTCCTGTTTCACTACTGCGCGGGTGGAGCCGCGGGAGGCAGCTTGTACTGTATATAATAATGGGGTATTCTGTATCTTCCTCATTGCCACTGAGGTTTGAGCATTTTACTTGTAATATATCACATTTGTTTGGGTTTGATCTTCTATTTTTACAGTTTAAAATTCTGTACTTGGTCAGGCACCTGTTGAGCAAACTGGACATGCAATCATGTGAAAAATGCTTTACAAAGAAGTTACTAACCTTGTTATTAATATTCTGCACTAAATATAAGATACTGCAAGTTTCTGCTTTTAGTGATGAGTATTTGATTTTGTACTGTATGACCGTGTTTTAATAAATCTTCATTTTGTGTGATGTTGTGTGGCGTAATTAGACTGACATTTTATAATCACTGGTGCTGGCAGCCTAATACACACACAGTTTTTAATGATATCTCTCGAGCTATATCACATCGGGTTTACTTGAGGCCATCTCCTTCCTCAGCAGACGCCATTACTGCCACTCCAATCTTCTACAGTTCCTTCCATGTGGCTACAATTCTGCCCACTGCTCATTCACACTGCTGTCTCCACCTCACACTGACAGAGATGGTATTTGAACCGGAACATCAGTATAGTTAATCATCAACGTTTGATGAGTATGAAAAAGTCATAGTAAAATAGTTTATTTAGCAAGTACTATTGCAACATACTACAAATACATTTTGCAAAAGTTATTTTGGACTCTGATTTTTTGGAATGCATTTAGATAGATAGATAGATAGATAGATAGATAGATAGATAGATAGATAGATAGATAGATAGATAGATAGATAGATAGATAGATAGATAGATAGATAGATAGATAGATAGATAGATACTTTATTAATCCCAATGGGAAATTCACATTCTTCAGCAGCAGCATACTGATACAATAAATAATATTAAATTAAAGAATGATAATAATGCAGGTGAAAAACAGACAATAACTATGTAAATTTAATTTAGGCCTTGGGCAGGGGGCAGCAGAAGACAATCAGAGCATACAAAAGAGGCGGCCTTAGCGGTGTGCAGCTGACCAACCCCAGGCAGGGCCGATTATGTCAAACGCTGTTACTGGTACGTGTGGACCGTATAAACTTGCGGGTGAATTTAATAAAAATAATGTTAACATACACCGGATTTTCTCATTACGGTATTCAGCTAAATTTTTGCAAGATAACACGCAGACTTTATCAAAATATAACTGGAGAATATGACTTGACAAATCTGCTCAAACGGGACATGTGGACCTCAAAAGCAGGGCCCCCTAACCCTAACCCCATTTGCCACCCCCATAGCAACAAGTGCAGTCAGGAACAAACCCCCTGCCCATCACAGGGTGAACACACATAAGCCAATTTATAATCAGCAATTCACCTAACCTGCATGTCTTTGGGTTGTGGGAGGAAACCCTCATGTGAACTCTATGCATGGAGCACCTAGGGGGGCGAACCCCAGACTCATTATTACCCTACCACTGCATTACTGTGCAGCATGTTTGTTCAATATTAACATATTTATATCAGTTTGTGACTATAAAATATGTGGGGGGAAAATACCTTTTTGTTCGAGACTTATTTTAGTAATGTAGTGCATCTGTTGGGTGGGTGGATGGGATCAGGCCATCTGGCCCAATGCTAAACATCACACAATCATAACTCCAATCACACAAACATCAGAACACCAAAAATTTCTCAATTAATCTAATTAATCATCTTTTGGACAACGAACCTGTCGAGGCTACACTATCAAAGGGAGAACTGGCAAACTCCAGATAAAGAAGACTTCAGCTTGTAACAGAATCCAAGCTCAATAGTTATTACATATGGGGTGGGCAAAAGTACGTTTACAGTTGTTTGTATAGAAAAAGACATGCAGGTTATGATTATTAAAATAGCTTTATTAACTCAATAGATTTATTAACTTAAAAGAATATCGCAATGGGGTGTTCCGGGTATGCCCCACTGGGAGAAGGCCACGCTGCAAACCCAGGACACGCTGGAGGGATTATATCTCCCAGCTGGCCTTGGAACGCCTCGGGGTCCTCCCGGAGGAGCTGGAGGAGGTGGTCGGGGGAGAGGGAGGTCTGGGCTTCCCTGCTTAGGCTGCTGCCCCCGCGACCTGACCTCGGATAAGCGGTGGATAATGGATGGATGGATGGAATATCGCAATGGCACAGTGCACTCAAAAATGCTCAATTTCCCCAAAAGATATATTTTTTTTTCATCTACTCCCAACTGTAAACCTACTTTTGTCCACCCCTGTATATTAAATGTATTGCATAAATAGAAAATTTAATTCAGACTTATTACAATCATAACTGCATTCAAACAACTAGCAGTTCGACGTGTCTTTTTCTGTCATGTCTACAGTACTTATACTTCTTCTCTACAAATTCTTTCTTGTGGAATCAACTGAAAAAGAAAACGAACTTTACTACTGCATTATCTGCTACAGATAATTTAATGTGTAAATTACTGTGCAACAATATTCAGCTTATTTTTAAATACATTTATTTAAGCAGATAAATTAGGACCGATAGGCAGCTGGTGATTTGGCTCGCACTATCTACACGCCCTTTGCGTCTGTAATTCTCAAACACTAAATCACGGACTTAATGACTTAACAAACCGTATTTGTTTGGAACTTATTTCATTAAAAACCTTAATCCTGATGTCATTACTTTTGAAGGTCCTTTAAATGGTTTCTGATAGAGGAATTAGTTGTCATGAAAAGCACCCGCCCGCCTGGCACTCCCTTGTACCATCTCGCAAACGTCACTGCGGATACTTACTAGAACTGTGATGGCACTCTTTTCTTTTGAAAGCCACACGTCTCAATCGAGCGATCCATTTTCCTGCTGTCAAACATCATTGCGTGCGCTGCAGCCCAAAAGTAGACGTCCGTCTAAAGTGGGTGTTGTGGAACTTTTCCGCGGTGTTAGTTCATTTTGCGTATCCTAGCAACAGGCGTCTCCAGTCACGCTGCCCGCAGGTGCGGGAGCCCCGCCCTTCTCGCAACTTCAGGAAATCAGTTTTTTAGCGCACCGCTTCAGTGAGGAGCAGAGATAGCAGGACGCTCTATGTTTATAAAGTGCTAACTGTATGGCATATAGTGCAAATGATTCTTGTTGAACAAAGTGGCCCAGATGGCAGTCCACGATCTCTGGTTCATTTGTCGCATCCCCTGATCGTGGACTCTTGGGAGACTCGGTGAGTGCGTGTTTTGTGTCAGCGTTTATTCTGGGTTATTAACTTTTCACCCCAAGACGGAGGGTGCGAGAGTTTATTTCAGTGAGCTGTAGTCTGAAATCGAAACCTAAGAACGCTGCGAATGCATCATAACGATATGATAATCCAATCATCTATCACTTTTCTAGCTCGATTCAGGCTAAATAAGGGGTCGAGAGTATGACATTGCCGGAAGCAAAGGCTGCAGGGCTGCAAACAACCCTGGATGAGCACTTCACGAGTCAGACAGTTAAAGCTAAGCACGCCCGCTATGAGACAGGAAAGATGCAATTACAGCAGACTATGCAGGGACACAGCAGTTGAGCGTCATTGCATATTGTAGTAATAAGTTGACTTGAAATTAATACACATACGTGCACAATTTATTTTAAATTATTTTTCCTAAAGGTTATCTATTTGTTGGTCATTTGGTGGTGCAATGGTTAGTCCTGCTGCCTTGTCATTCAGCGCTCTTGTTTCTGACTGTTGTTCTGGTACTGAGTTTGCATGTTCTGTCTGTGTGTATGTGAGTTCATTTTCCAGGTACTCCAGTTTTTCCACCACATTGCAAAGAGCTGCATGATTATTTTAATTGGGCATTTTAAATTAGGCATGTGGAAGTGTGTCTGCAGGAAACGGTAGCCCATCTTTGGTTTGTTACCGCCTCACCTACAAAAGCTGAAAAAGGCAAGGCAGGTCAGGTCAGGTTGGGGATCATGCACTGATACAGCGTATTGCTACACCCACCACACAACAAAACGGATTGGGATCCCAGTTGGCAATCCTTTAGGCAGATATGCGGTCCAGTATCTATCTATCTATCTATCTAAATAATTAGGTACAGTGGACTCAGAATTCGTTCCGACTTCTTCACTTTCTGCACACTTTTTTGTGTTATAGATTTCATTTTAAAAGCCATTTTTGCCCTTCAACCTCCACTCAATAATGACAAAGTGAAAAAAAAAATTCAGAATGGTTTTCAAATTTATTAAAAATAAACTGAAATCTCTTATACATAGAAGTGTTCAGACCCTTCATTCAAATACTTAGTAGAAACCCCATTTGGCAGAAGTTACAGCTTCAAGTCTTCTTGGGTCTCTACAAGCTTTGCACATGTGGGTCTGGGCAGTCTATCCACAAACAGTGAACAGTAACTACTGTGAAAGTCACTTTCGGGCTCTTCGTGCACATACAGCCTTCACGTGTGGCTTCACAGTGGAGGTCAGATCTCTCTCTGTTTACCCCATTCCTCCTGGCAGATTCTCTTAAGTTCTGCCGTCTTCAGGTCTCTCCACAGATGTCCTATGAGAATTAAGTCAGGTCTTTGCTGGGCCACTCAAGGTCTTGTAGATTGTCTCAAAACCACTCGAACATTGTCTTGGCTGCATGCTTCAGGTCATTGTCGTGCTGAAAGGTGAACAGTTGCCCCGTCTCAGCTTACATGCACTCAGGAGCAGATTTTCTTCAAAGACCTCTCTATATTTGACTTTATTCATCCTTCCCTCAATTGTGACCAGTCTTCCTATCCCTGCCACTGAGAAGCGCCCTATAGTATAATGCTGCCACCACCATTATTCACCGTAGCAATGGTATTAGGGGTTTTCATGGGAATAACAGACACCAAATCCAGGACTATTCCCTGCCTTGTACTCAGTCCGACTTCTGGGCTAAAGGACTCAAATGAAGGTAATTCCACACCAGACCAGGGGGTGGCGGAGTGCGCTAATCCTTTCTCTCTTTCCACTGCAGACCAGTTTCAGGAAATTCTGCCTGGCCCTGATGATGTCACTTTCCAGTTACAACCCTGATGATGTCACTTCCAGTTCTGGTCCCGACCCCGATGACATCACTTCTTCTGCTTTGCTTTAAAACCACCATCTTTACCTCAGCCAGTCAGTTCTGTTTTGGACTCCAGTCTGTACACTACTGTACAATTTATTTATCACTTTTGCAGCCGGGTTAAAGTACACAGGAGTAGGGAATCCATTCCCGGATGGGTTTATCCATTCCTGGCAATTCGGGAATCCCAGGCTCCCGAGGATGACACAGTGCACGGGCATTTCACATGTGAACGGTTTTAGAACAACCAACACTTATTTTTAATAAAACTACTGCAATATGTTGACACCAATAAAAGACTAACCTTAAATACAAGCAGTTCATGTTGTCATATAAGTACATGTATCTAGTTAGTTGCGGTAATAAGAGCGTAGAAAGCACAACGTGTCGAGCTTGTGGTCTTCCAGGCGAGAGCGCACCTTTGTGCAGAGTACGCCAGCCGCTGAGAAAGCACACTGTGCCTCCACTGAAGTAGGTGGCACAGTCATCAGATACCGATACACTTGTTCTAAACAACACCCGCGCTTGCCGCTGCGCTGAAACACCGCCATTTCAGCTTTTACTGATGCATCCAGTTTCTTGTCATCATTCTGCGATGGCAAGGTTCTTAGCACAGATAATGGGGATGCAACAGACTGACGCATTGCAATTTCAAGTTGCTGTTCAAAGCTGTCAACAGCACAGACGTCAATGAACTCTGCCCCGTCCCGGCATTTGTGCGCTGCAGAGTGCGGAGTCCTCCCAGTCCACTGTGCTCAGTCAGCCGGGAGATTGACTGCTGCTGGTCTGTTGTTGACTGAATTAATCCGCAACACACTACACCGTGGGCCAAAAAACCGCACCACTTAATTATTTTCAACTATAACTCTGTTATTTCTTGATCGATTTTTACACTTTTACACGCAACATATGCGAGCTTGGCTGTTCATGTTTTCCCGGGAATTAGATAGATAGATAGATACTTTATTAATCCCAAGGGGAAATTCACATTTTCCAGCAGCAGCATACTGATACAAAAAAACAATATTAAATTAAAGATTGATAATAATGCAGGTAAAAACAGACAATAACTTTTTATAATGTTAACGTTTACCCCCCCCCGGTGGAATTGAAGAGTCTCATAGTTTGGTGGAGGAACGATCTCCTCAGTCTGTCAGTGGAGCAGGACGGTGACTGCAGTCTGTCGCTGAAGCTGCTCCTCTATCTGGAGATGATCCTGTTTAGTGGATGCAGTGGATTCTCCATAATTGACAGGAGCCTGCTGAGTGCCCGTTGCTCTGCCACAGATGTCAAACTGTCTAGCTCCATGCCAACAATAGAGCCTGCCTTCCTCACCAGTTTGTCCAGGCATGAGGCGTCTTTCTTCTTAATGCTGCCTCCCCAGCTCACCACCGCGTAGAAGGGGGCGCTCACCACAACTGTTTGATAGAACATCTGCAGTATCTTATTGCAGATGTTGAAGGACGCCAGCCTTCTAAGGAAGTATAACCGGCTCTGTCCTCTCTTACACAGAGTATCAGTATTGGCAGTCCAGTCTAATTTATCACCCATTACAGCATTACAGAATATACAGAATTACAGCAGTTTCATTCCCGGGAAAGCGGGAATGAAAAATGTCCAGACCGGGAATGGATTCCCTACACAGAAGGCTGCCCCAAACTTTTTTGTGTCTCTTTTCTTATTCTTTTGACAGTACTAATGTTTCTACTATTTCCATAAAATAGTGATAGATTACATCACAATGTCAAAGTACACAACAACTCTTAATTTTCAATTCACATATAAATGGAGAAAGAAGTGAGTAATTCAGTCTTTTTTTATAAATTGTTGTTTCCTTAAGACAAGTTTAGAATAATTACATAGATTTACAACCATAAGACAATTGATCCATTTTCTGAAACTGCATATTTACGTGGATAAGACATCATTCCACAGTAGCACACACACACATTCACATTTTCACCCTGACCCCACAGGGACAATTTAGGTTCAAAATTTAGCCTAACATACATTTGATAGAAAAATGTAATGTTTTAGTGAAAAATGATATATGGAAAAAATACAAAACCAACATAGGTAGTGTCTCAGTTTGAAGTCAGAACTCTTGAGTTCTAACCATTGTACTGTTAGGTATAAAACACCAACTGAAAACAGCGAAAGAATACATCATGGATTACACTGGTCTACAAAAAAATATTTTTTGTTTGCTTCTGGGAACTTCCGAGCAGCTCTTTATTAAGTTTGTCACACTGATTTCATATATGAAATCAGAATTAAGCTAGCACGTCAGGTTTTTGAAATACAAATCATTGACATTGTGACACTTTTGAATATCAATATAATATATTAACCCGATATCTAGAGTTTGGACTCTGTCCCACCAAAATTGTTTTGATGTGTTTATTCTGAAAACAAACCAGAAGACGATACCAGAGACACGTTAAAGTATATTAATGTCAATTTACCTCAATATAAAAGTGAGGTCAGCCTGCCCAAAAATGTTTGGAGGCACTCGCTTTTGCGCTTGTACTGCACATCCATCTCTCTTTGAAAGAACCAACAGTAGTTACCCATCGTGCTTGGAGTGAATTTTTCCCCGAGATCAGTTTTCTATCACCTTTATATCTTGATGAAATCTTTCCCCGTGCTCATCTTTAACATCGCTTAGTTTTGCTGGAAAAATAGTCGCGGTGGGAATGTAAAAAATGTGTCTTCAGTGACATTCTGGCTCCCGTAAGCTAATGTACTTTCAGCATATTCTCCACAAGCTCAGTATAATTCTCTGCTCTGTGCTTGTCCTTAAAATTCTGGATAACCTGCACGAATGAGGGTGCTGATTCAGTTGGCTTCAGTTTCTTTTTGAACTCATTGTCAAGCATCAGTTCACGTATTTCAGGGCCAACAAAAACACCTTCCTTAATTTTGGCTTCACTTTTCTTGAGACCAAACTTATTTCTTAAATGCTGAAAAGCATCACCTTTACTGTCCAGTCACCCTAGTTGTCCAAGACCTGGAGCATCATAATTAAAAAATGGGACGTGCTGGACGAAAACGTTTTTCAGATTTGGAGTCAGCAAGTGAAAAATTTGTTAAAGTACAGGTGACAGAATCCCAGTAGCAAAATGCTTGTTGACCAGTGTGATTTGCTGTAATAATAATAAGATGGAAACAGAGAGTAGCAGTAGGAGTTGTGGTGTATATCATGTATTTTCATAAGGTGTATCTCTAGTCTGCAGTAATACAGAGGGGGCCAAAAATATATATACAGTAATCCCTCCTCCATCGCGGGGGTTGCGTTCCAGAGCCACCCGCGAAATAAGAAAATCCGCGAAGTAGAAACCATATGTTTATATGGTTATTTTTATATTGTCATGCTTGGGTCACAGATTTGCGCAGAAACACAGGAGGTTGTAGAGAGACAGGAACGTTATTCAAACACTGCAAACAAACATTTGTCTCTTTTTCAAAAATTTAAACTGTGCTCCATGACAAGACAGAGATGACAGTTCCGTCTCACAATTAAAAGAATGCAAACATATCTTCCTCTTCAAAGGAGTGCGCGTCAGGAGCAGATCATGTCAGAGAGATAGAGAAAAGCAAACAAATCAATAGGGCTGTTTGGCTTTTAAGTATGCGAAGCACCGCGGCACAAAGCTGTTGAAGGCGGCAGCTCACACCCCCTCCGTCAGGAGCAGACAAAGAGAGAGAGAGAGAGAGATAGAGAGAGACAGAGTTTGATTTTCAAGCAAAAATCAATACGTGCCCTTCGAGCTTTTAAGTATGCGAAGCACCGTGCTGCATGTCGTTTCAGGAAGCAGCTGCACAAAAGATAGCAACGTGAAGATAATCTTTCAGCATTTTTAGACGAGCGTCTGTATCGTCTAAGTGTGCGAACAGCCCCCCTGCTCAATCCCCCTACGTCAGGATCAGAGAAAGTCAGCGCAAGAGAGACAGAGAAAAGTAAGTTGGGTAGCTTCTCAGCCATCTGCCAATAGCGTCCCTTGTATGAAATCAACTGGGCAAACCAACTGAGGAAGCATGTACCAGAAATTAAAAGACCTATTGTCCTCAGAAATCCGCGAACCAGCAAAAAATCCGCGATATATATTTAAATATGCTTGCATATAAAATCCGCGATGGAGTGAAGCCGCGAAAGGCGAAGCGCGATATAGCGAGGGATTACTGTACACACTTTTAACAGTTGTTATCTGTGGACTTTTCCAAAGTTGAACTGAATTATGGCAGTGATGTGTAGTATGACATTATCTCAGAAGATGCTGTTACTCGCAAGGATACTAGCATCACCATATAGCAGGCGGGACCCTCAAACAAAATGGCAGGGATACAGTTATCTTTCGAAGAACACAAGATCATTTGTGGTTTAAATTCGAGAATGTTGCTGACGTACATCGACAATGGAGACGTGACTTTGCAACAGAGCAGCCAACACACCTGACAGTTGCACATATTCGTGGTAAGTTTGAAACCCCTGGTGCCGTGTGTGACATGCGCAAGGGAAAATCCGGGCAGCCTTGTACAGAAACAAGTCCTGCTTCTGGTGTTAGAGCAGTTTACACACTCGCCACAAAGAGACAAGAGTGGGTAACCATTTTGAGCACCCGTTGTAAATGTAGAAATCATCCCTTGATATCTGTATCATTTTAATATCACAACTTTAATACAGGTTTTTCTTTTGTTGAAGTGTGTATACATTTTTTGCCCCCACTGTATTTCTGTATCTTTGCTTATTCATCCTTATATTTTCTAGAAAGCCTGATTTAAATGTGTGTGTTGCTATCTTTTTATTGTGTTATTTCCTCTCTAATAGCAAACTCATTTTAGTATTTAAAAGCAACTACATAACAGCTTCAATAACAGGCAGAATACAGAATTGGTCTTTCTCCATGACTATGTAACAGATAAATTGTTCAATTTATTTAGCAAAATAATCCCACTCCTACCTCATAGACTTTAGTAGGCGTTAAGAGCTAAAACTCACAGCTTGCTTCAAAAAATCAATAATACCCATGCAGCAGACTTCCAAGGACAAGCAGAAGCATACAATTATTCAACTTAAAATGATATATCGAGTGCATCTGTCTCATTTAAAATTGTTCAAAATGTTTCCAGGGCAAAATCCAACCTGTGAATGATGCAATCGAGTTCCGGCCTCACTGGGCCATATGTTTTGGGCCTGCACCAAATTAACATCATTCTGGACCAAAATCTTTAGATGTCTTTCAGACAGCCTTGGTGTCACAATCCATATTACTAACCGAGAATGGTAAACCGGAAGGCACAGACGCAGGTACACGGCGATGGACCCAGGAGACATAATGCGCAGGCGCCTACAGCGCGCGTCTCATAAACCGCAAGCGAAGTCTGATCCACCGCAAACGAAGGAGTCACGGCTCAAAAACGAAAGAGCTCAACTAACGTAAATAGGACATGAAGCAACAACGCGCCCATAGCTAACGACTAACGACACAGCCACACAGAAAAGAGGATTCTGCACTGCACCCCAGAGTCAAACGGAAGACACTACGGAGTCCGCAAAGGTCCACAAAGATAGTACGAAAGGTGCAGGCGCCTACAACGCGCTTCTGAAGTAAACGTCCACACTACACAGCATTGTCCGGGTAATAAGAATAAACGAACTCTCCGTATTAAACGTACGGCATCCTCACACGTCCAAACCATATAGCATATGTGAATCACATTACAGTGATGCATTATTAACAGTACAACCACAGAAAACGCTCCGTATTAACAGTAAGTGCAATTATCCATATTACTAACGGTAGACAACGGATAACTAATGGAGTCACGGTCACGGCTCCAAAACGATCCAGCTCAACTAACAGAGCTACAAAAACGAGCCCGCATGGATAAAAAAAATAAACGTAGGTGCCTACAACGCGTCTGAAACCGCGGAAGCAAAACTGTCTCGGCTCCAAAACCAAACAGCTCGACTAACGGAGCTACAAAAACGAGCCCGCCTGGACAAATACAATGAACATAGACGCCTACAACACGTATCTGAAACTGCGGAAGCAAAGCAGGCACGGGTTCAAAACGAAAGACCACAACTGATGGAGATACAAAAACGAGCCCGCCTGGATAAAAACAATGAACGCAGGCGCCTACAACGCGCTTCTCAAACAACGCAACCAAAGGAGTCACGGCTCCAAAACGAAACATCTCAACTAACGGACATACAGGAACGAGCCCGCCTGAATACAATTAATGAACGCAGGCGCCTGCAACGCGCCTCTCAAACAGCAGAGGCAATAGATAAACGGCAAAGAAAGGAACGACAAACAGCCGCTAAACAATTCCGCCAATTAGCTGACAACGCATTCTGTAATGAGTCCACTATTAATGAACATTCATTAGGATTAATGAATATCATTTGCTGTCATTGTCATTCACTTAACTTCCCTGAAGAAACAACTGGCAATGCAACTAATGAGTTTACACGTTGTTGTCAAAAGGGTCAGGTTAGACTGCCTCCTTTAGATGAATATCCTGAATATCTTCGGATGTTTCTAATTAACAATGTACCTGAAAGTAAAAACTTTATGGACTGCATTTGATCCTACAATAGTTCATTTGCTTTTGCATCTACCGGGGTAAATATCAGGCCACCAGCTGGCAATGGCCCATACTGCTTTCGCGTATGTGGACAAATATTACATCGGATTGGAACAGTGCACCCTGAGCCAAATCACGAACGCAAATATGCATAGATCTACTCAATGTATTTCGGGTTACCCAACACCAGGGGTTGGCGAGCGAAGCGAACAGGGGGCGGAGCCCCCTAGTTCCCACTAATCCACTAACAGCTGTGTTTGGTGGGCTCACAGAGGGACTTAAAGTGGAGAAGGACAAACAAACTGTAACTGCCTTTACTACACTATTGGTACGCAGAAGAATCCTAACTCACCTCTGTTAAGTCAGTGGGGATCTGATGTTATATATCAGGGACGTCAAACTCCAGTCCTGAAGGGCCGCAGTGGCTGCAGGTTTTCATTCTAACCATCTTCTTAATTAGTGACCTGTTTTTGTTTCTAATTTAACTTCTTTTGCTTTAATTTTAATTAACTTGACTCTTGTGCCTTAGTTGTCTCTTTTTCCTTAATTAGTAGCCAAACAATAATGAGACACAAAGCTCATCTGTGCCCATCATACAAAATCTGAAAATAAATAAAGGTGAAGGTCTTGGTAAGTTTGATCTTTCAGGTCCCCGAAACAGTTTGACTGTGTTTTTAGAAAAAACAGAAAAATCAACAGTTTTGGAAATGTCTTCTGTGGCAGAATGAGAGCAGCAACAAGCCACGGAATTAAATAACGAGTTTAATTACCAGCAACAATTGGCTTCTCATTAAGAAACTGGTTGGAGTGAAATTGGTTGGCATTTGAAGCCCCAGTTTAGCTGGTCAACTCTTGGCTCGCTTCACGTCACTCATTTCTGTTTGGTTGTCAATTAATGAAGAAAAGAATTAATTAGAGGGCTGAATCCTTAACAACAGGGCTATTAAAATGAAGGGAAAAGGAGTTAATTAGCAGTGAAAACTGGTCACTGATTAGAAAAAAGGTTAGAATGAAAACCTGCAGCCATAGCGGCCCTCCAGGCTCGGAGTTCGACATCCGTGTTATATATTATCTAAAATTGGAAAAAATCAAATTCTCACTTAGAGGATATGTACAAAACGTTTTCAAAACCTGTCAGGATCTGATAAAAAACATTTTAGAATAAGCATTTAAATTGAGGACGTGGATTCCCTCTCATCTTTTTCTATTCTATCTATCCATCCATCCATTATCCAACCCACTAAATCCAAACACAGGGGTCTGCTGGAGCCAATCCCAGCCAACACAGGGCACAAGGCAGGAACCAATCCCGGGCAGGGTGCCAACCCACCGCAGGACACACACAAACACACACTAGGGCCAATTTAGAATCGCCAGTCCACCTAACCTGCATGTCTTTGGACTGTGGGAGGAAACCGGAGTGCCCGGAGGAAACCCACGCAGACACGGGGAGAACATGCAAACTTCACGCAGGGAGGACCCGGGAAGCGAACCCGGGTCTTCTAACTGCGAGGCAGCAGCGCTACTACTGCGCCACCGTGCCGCCCTATTCTATCAATCTTTATTTATTTATTTGCATATTTTTACTATTTTTAAAGTGTTATTCTGCTGACCTGGTTCTCTTTCTCATGGATGGGGATCGATTTGCTTCAAACCAGTTTTTTAAACTTGACTTGCATATATGGAATGTTTTATGAATTTAATTAATAATAATTCTTTGCATTTATATAGCGCTTTTCTCACTACTCAAAGCGCTCAGTAATTGCAGGTTAAGGGCCTTACTCAAGGGCCCAACAGAGCAGAGTCCCTATTGGCATTTACGGGATTCGAACTGGCAACCTTCCGACTGCCAGTGCAGATCCCTAGCCTCAGAGCAAAGTAAAGTAAAAAGAAGATTTCTGTAGGACAAAATTGCTCCTAAGAACTGTTGTTCCAGAACTCTAATGCATGGCTGTACTGCATTGTTCTTTTTAAACTAAGGAGTATGTCAGATATCCGCTTGAATTGTGAATGATGTGGGCTTCTAATCAAATCACTCTATAATTTAGGGCCTTAACATTAACTAGACTCTTACATTTAACCAAACAGATCAAGGGGTTATACACATACAGCATCTTCATCCAGTTTTCAGTAGCTTCTGAATCAAGTTAACTATTATATTCTCAAAATGTCCTTTTTGCATGTATAGAGGTGCTCTTTTATGGATCTAGTGTCTTGGTGTTGAAATACAGTATTGCCTGGCCATGTTGAATTCAGTGTCCAATGTGTAACTGGTTTTCATCAGATGTTACAAAGATGTGTGTGTTAGGACATGTGGCCCTTCTAAATTGGGCCACGTGCCACACTTGCTCCTTATTGATTACAATTTATAATAGAATGCAATTTACTTTTGTTTAGTCCAGAATCACACAAGAAGTGCCACAATGGGCTTTAACAGGCCCTGTCTTTTGACAGCCCCCAAGCCTTGACTGGATGAAACCTTGGGAAAGGCAGTTCAAAGAGAGACCCCTTTCCAGGTAGTTTGGGCGTGCAGTGGATGTCAAAAAATGGGAGTCAATACAACACAATACACAGAACAGAACACAAGTAATCCTCAATACAATATAATAGTGCAATAGAAATATTACAAGTACAGAGCAGAATTCAACAGGAGATGATATCACAGAATAGGATTTGGATTTGTTCAGAGTCCTGGAGACCTCGGACATCAAGCTGCCTCCCCCTATTGGCCAGCCAGTCCGATGAAAGGACCCCTCTACACCTCTGGATCCTGCCTGATGCTGCTGTAATGGTCTTTGTGACCCTGAATTGGATTAAATAATTTAATGATTTAAACATTTTAATGGTACTGGTATTTTCATTTACATTTATTTGCTTTTATCCGAAGCAACTTTCAAAAGAGTTCAACACAATTGAATGAGTACAACTGCAGTGAAGCAAAACTGAACCTCTTGATAGGTGTGCTTCATAATCATCCATTGAGTTTTTCTACCCCTGGAACTTAAAGCAACTTGTTCTAGAATGTTCTGTTTTACTACAATAATTCATCCATTCATTTTATTTATCTTGATCTAGCTCAAAGTTTATTTGTTTAAACAAATTATTAACAAATATAAGATAATTTAAAACATGAGGAAAACTAGGAAGAGCCTCCAACAGTTCAAATTAACTGTTGTGACTTAATGCCATAAGTCTGCTCATGGCCCCTTCCTTTTATCATTTATTGGCTTTATGTTCCCCAGTGTTTGGGCTTAGCTTTGCATGACCTCTGATCATGATCATGATTATCTTTCTCAGTTTTTGCTTTTGAAGCCATTTAAGTTGCAGCTTAACTGGACCTCTGCTCTTAAGGAGATGCCTTGTGGCCTCACCCGTTTGTAACTGATAGCAAATATACTTCTGACACTTAAAAGGGGGACTTGTGTTATAAAAAGGGGAACAATTCTTCCAAGTATTTGCTCAAGTATTGGATTTGTCTAATTACTTTTACTGTATTTTTTGTCAGTTCCCACAGAGATGGGAATGAGTATAATATATACGGAAAGATAGGCCAGCAGGGTTGAGGGGGAAGGGAGTGGGGGGGGTACCCTTTATGTCAAATTTAAATCTGAATGCATTCTTCAAATGGATGATGAGCCACATCTTAGTGAGGACGTTTGGATTTGACTAGACTAGTGAAGATAGAGAAGATAGAGGTCTGATAATGGGAGTGAGTTATAGACACTAGCATCAATATGCATCTTTATAATTTTAAAAATGCAAGTTTGGAGGGGGATATTACAACCATGGAGGGCTTTAATTACCCAAATATGAAATGGGCTAGTCAAACAAGTAGTGGAGCCCAACAACAGAAGTTTTCAGACGTAATCAGTGACAGTTTTTTAGCACAGCATATTAACTCTTTGAGGGCTGAATATTTTTCCCAAAAAGCAGTTTTCTTAAAAGCACACAAAGCAACGGTTTCACACAGAAATCAACATAAAAGGTCTGTTGCTACATGCTGTGGCTGTCAGTTCACCAGAAATGCACGGCAGGCTGGCTGACAGGATGTCTTTGCATGGCAGGGGCGTCGGTTGAAGTCAGGGACGGATTTTCCTATAGGCTAACTAGGCTTCAGCCTAGGGCCTCAAGATCAAGAGGGGCCTACATTCAAATTGTTAGCAAAATTTTATTATCTCTCATGTAATTTACAAATTTAAAAATGGAAGGTGAAAGGGCCTCATAAGTGGAATAGCCTAGGGCCTCTTTTCATATAAATCCGGCCCTGGTTGAAGTGCATTACAAACTGGTTTGTACCTCTTGTCACTGTAGGTGGAAGATCCACGGAGTATTTTGCTTTGTGCATTCGCTTCGATCTCTCGGCAGATGTCGATGCCATTTTTGCCATTGTCTGCTCCTCCTTACTCATGCAAGTCCAGGGAATCTCTGTCAAACCAATGAAGTTCAACTAAAGCATAAAGGCAGGTTTTGTCACTGTTTACAGTTGATTACCACTCTCAACCCCTCCTCTTGACAAAAGTCGACATCCGCCCTGAAAGAGTTAAAGTACAAGTAGCAAATCGTGCTTGCGAAAATATTGCAAAAATAAAAGCGTTAATGAAAGGATGATGAGGGAGAGAAGAACTTCACACGTTACAGCAAGAAAGGAGATTATTTTAATAAGTAGTGACTTGTGAGATGACTCAATATTAGAATAGTCACATGATTGGTATGGGATGTTATTATAGTGATTTACAACAGCATGAATATTTACAATACAAAGTGTAACATGAACAGGTTAACAGAACATACTGGATAAGAAGGGAAATGCATGCGAGTCAGTATGTGTGAAGTGTGGCCGTCAGGTAATGTAGTATACTAAAGTCTATTATAATTATCGGAAAACACAGTTTCTTGCATAAATGTTATTGTCAGTGAAAATATGTTTAACCCGGGTTTCGATGTAACTGTGGAAAATGTAGTGTACAACTGGCCATGGATAAAAACAGGGCCTGGCAAATAAACCGCAACGTTATTAAACGTTTGTCGTTGTGACTTGGTGATAGTCATAGAATATGCTAAACAAACGGCGAATTGCCTACGCCATAATATAAAGGGAATACCTTATTTTGAGTTGTTATGGAATACCTGTAGTTTTTCCGTCGTAATGATTCTTGTTGTCTGGCAGTTTGCCGCTGCTCTTCAGAAAGGCTGTGTGTGTAATTCGTTTTTCGTTCACTGTCTAAGTATAAGACTTGCTGCCGCTGATCTTCGGATAATGTCGCTCTGTTGTTTGTCACACGTTGTCTTTGTTGTTCTAAGGCATCTTGCCTGTGCTGGTTAGTCTGGCTGGTGATGTCGATGTTTCTGCTTCTGTGCATTTGTGTGAGTATGTAGGCCGGCGAGACCGTTTCTGCTGGTGCCTTTATGTGTGCTTTCATTTTATCGGGATGCTTACATTAAAGTGAAGGAAAAAGGAGGTGTAAAATGGTTGTGTCATAATGCAGTTTCAGTCAGTAACAAACTATGCACCGAATAAACAGTCAAATACCATCCATCCATCCATTATCCAACCCGCTATATCCTATCTACAGGGTCACGGGGGTCTGCTGGAGCCAATCCCAGCCAACACAGGGCGCAAGGCAAGAAATGAACCCTGGGCAGGGCGCCAGCCTACCGCAGGATGCGCACACACACACCACACACACACCAAGCACAATTTAGAATCACCAATGCACGTAACCTGCATGTCTTTGGACTGTGGGAGGAAACCCATGCAGACACGGGGAGAACATGCAAACTCCACGCAGGGAGGACCCAGGAAGCAAACCCAGGTCTCCTTACTGCGAGGCAGCAGCGCTAGGCACTGCGCCACCATGCCGCCCCCAGTCAAATACAACAGTTGATAACTGGTCACATTGAAGAACTGAAGACTTGGAGATAAGCCTAAGAGCAAAACTCTGCTGGGAACACGGATTCCTCACTATTGTTGTGGAGGGATGTAGCAGTTATGGCAACCATTGTTTATATCGAGAACGAATGGACTCAAGTGAAATCATATAAGGACAGGAAGGCTGTCCAAATTTAATACTTTGTAACAATCCTGATAAAATTCAGGGAGTAGATGTAAAGGAGCCACCAGGATCTAGTGACCATGACGTAAAATATCTGAAGTTGTTTTGGTAGCATGTACAGTGGAACCTCGGTTCACGACCATAATTCGTTCCAAAACTCTGGTCGTAAACCAAGTTGGTCGTGAACTGAAGCAATTTCTCCCATAGGATTGTATGTAAATACAATTAATCCGTTCCAGACCGTACGAACTGTATATATATATATATATATATTTTAGTTTTTAAGCACAAGTATAGTTAATAATACCATAGAATGCACAGCGTAATGGTGAAATAAATGTAAAAACATTGAATAACACTGAGAAAACCTTTAACAACAGAGAAAACTAACACTGCAATAGTTCGCGCTATAGTGCTAGGAACTGCTCGCTAAAAACACTTTTTTTAATCGGTTTTAAGCACAGGGGAAAAAATGAACATTTGAAAAATCCGTAATTTAATAAACCACCAAGAAAAGTAACATTGCAACAATGCAGGCTACGAACCAATCACTGTAAATAGAACTGAAAACACAAACAAGCCTTCTCTACCTTATGCGTCCCTCCCTCGCTCTCTGTCGCGCCTGTGTGTGTGTGCGTGCGTCTCTCTTTTGCGAGTCTGGATCGCCTGTGTGTGTGTCTCTCTAGCGCGCTCCTGTGTGTGTGCGCGCCTCTCTCTCCCGCACCTGTGTGTGTGCACACGCGCGCCTCTCTCGCGCGTGCTCCTGTGTGTGTGTGCAGCTCTCTCTGTCTCTCGCGCTGCCTCTGTGTGTGTTTGTGTGTCGCACTCTCGCTCTCTCTCTTGCTCGCTGCACAGGAAATGCACGGGGAAAGACTGAACATGTACAAACCAAAAGGGAACCTGGCTTGTTCGTATACCGAGTGTGTGGTCGTGAACCGAGGCAAAAGTTTGACGAACTTTTTGTTTGTAAACCGAGTTGTACGTGTACCGAGACGTTCGTGAACCGAGGTTCCACTGTACATTCAAAAATTGAAATTGTGAAGTTTAACTTTAATAGGCCAAATTTTGATCAGATGTGACAAAGTCTAAGCAAAGTGGATAATTTGTATATATTACATGATTATTTTTGTTTCAGTGTATATATAATACACATAAAATACACTTTTCAACTACATTTTGTAATTGTGTAATTGTAATAAGTGTGAAAACTAAGAATGAACAAATATTAACTCATACTTTTATCTCCTATTAGACTGTCAGCTCTTCTGATCTTTATTGCAGTTGATTTACACTGTCTTAAGCCAGCTAAACCAGTTTGTTTAAATTTTAAAGCCAGAATAAAGTAAAATAGGACCAAAAAAAACAGCAGACAGACCAAATGGTAGGGTACACCAAATATGATACCCATTGGATGACGCTTACTGTATGGTGAGTAGGTGTACAACGAATTTCAGACTGATTGTACTGATAATTTGGGGTTTCTGGAGTAGTCTTTCACTTGGAGAATATAGAATCCCAAGACCGAGAGAGGAAAGGTGTCCGGACCAAAGTGAAGTCAAGTTAAAGCAAACCCATATGTCCCGATTACAGTTTCAATTTGTTGGTAGACGAAGAAAGCCATGCTAGGAAAATCAAAACTATCCTGTAAAGGGTTAAAAGTCATGAGCCTCAGGCTATCAAACAGATCCTCAAGCAAGCTAAATCTCTCTGCTAGAAGAGAAAGTGGAGAAGATAGGGCAGATTCTATGAAGACCAACAGAGGTCGTTGGGAAGGTGGGCATTGCCATGACCAAATTGTATTGAGGTCAGTTCTAGTATTAGAAATTACAATACAAATTACAGTTTCCAGGGATGAATGTTGGGGTTCAACTTCCAGTATAGATCAGGGTTTGAATTGCTCAGGGATGAATGTAGGGGTTCAACTTCCAGTATAGATCAGGGTTTGAATTGCTCAGGAAGTAAAGAGTTAGAAATTGTAGATTTCTAAATAAAACCTCCAAAAATAACACCAGGGATGCCTAGAGAGCCTAGACTGATCCCCACAAATGCATCTACTCTGACAGAAAGTTAACAAAAAAGTTCATTATTCGGAAGGGGAGGTATTGAATTTCCACTTTGGAGCGAAGGATATAAGTGGTGAAATCTGCGATCAGGCAAAGCTGATTAAGTGAACAAGGTGTCTAAAACTGATGGAGTGGGGGAGTGCGAAATGACAATGTAATCAATATTGGACTGCACACTGTGACGAGAAGAGAAGAATGAGAATAAAGTGGCTGAAGGGTGCAGCAACTGGAAAGAATCAATCAGATGGGTCTGAAGTAAATTTACATAAAGAGAATGTAGAATGAGGGCATGCCTGCTAAAAGGAGAGGGAGCTTAGTCTAATAGTGGATTCCTCAAGGCTCGCTATTAGGGAATTTAAACAAATGGCTGGTGAGGCAAAGACAGAGGGTGTGGAAATATGGGATATATGACCTCCTAGCTGTACGTTCAAATGGACAATTGACCCAGATCATCACCATTCAATTATAATTGGTTAATCTGTAGGATTCATCTAAATAGAATAAGAATGCCATTCTTTTTAGAATGAGAATAGAAGAAAGCTGCCACCTGATAATGTGAGTTATTGCAACAGCAGCCAGTAAGTGAGATTCCCAAATTAAAACCAGATTGACATGGTGATGATAAAGATCCAGCATGTACAATCACAAATGACTTGAATTTGAGTTTCAGGTTTGAGGTATGGCATAGTGGTTAAGGCTTTGGACTTCAAACCCTGAGGTTGTGGGTTCACATCCTGCTAATGGACACTGAATGACTATGAGCAAGTCACTTCACCTGCCTAAGCTCCAACTGGATACACAGAAGTCTCAAAATCCAATTTTATTTGTCACATACAAATTGTACATACAGTACAATCCTCTTTAATAAAATCCCTGTGTGTGTCCAGGTGTCCGTGTGTGTGTGTCTTCTGGTGAAGTGCGCATGCGCGGGGCACGGTGCGATGCGCGATATTACTGTCAGAGAAAGTTACAGGCATTTTACAGAAATACAAACCAGTATTACTGCGAGAGGATATTAAAGGTACACAATACAGTGACGCATATTACAGCCACATACAAGCAGTATTACTGTCAGAGAAAATTAAAGGCATATTACCGACGCGCACGCCTGTATTACCACCAGAGAAAATTAAAGGTATATTACTGACGTACAAGCCAGCGGACGTACAAGACGGTATCCTTCAATAAGGGCGCGCACAAAAAGGCGAGCCTCAAAAGGGCAACCTCAATTGGGCGCAGCGAATAAAGGCGCGCGTAAATAAAGATCTGCACCTTTGTTGCTCTTCACATATTCCAGAGCCATTTGAACTAAATTATCTATGAACGCCTTTATTCGCTGTGCTCAATTGAGGTCGCCCTTTTGAAGCTCGCCTTTTTGTGCGCGCCCTTATTGAATAGAGCCGTACAAGACAGTATTACTGTCACAGAAAATTAAAGACGCACAATACACGGCGGCAGCCCACGAAGAACGGTCAGCTCAGCAAGTAAACATCAACAAAAGAAAGGCTGAAAGAAAGAAAAATACGACCAACAAACAGAATGAGGTCAAAGTCCCTTGCCATTTAATATAGACTGTTCCTACTAATGTTTATGCACTACTGTTCTAGCGCCCGTTATTGTAACGGGCTTAATGACTAGTATGCAATAAAATGCTTAGTTGCTCAGCTCTAATGACTGTGCATTGATGGAGAATATAACAGGACAATAACAAAATTACATGACTTTATACATATCAAAAAAAATAATAGAATTATTAATATGTGATAAATCATAACTTACATAACTTAATGTAACAGAGTTAATAATATGGCATCATGTATTTTTAGACGTTTCCATTGTAGAACTGTAGGAAAGTCTCTCTGAACTGGACGTTAGGCAACAGTACCATTTACCTGACTGCAGCACAGAAAAGAGGCCATTGTCATAACGGCTTGTGTCATGGAAGAATTGTCTTTGCTATGGTCTGACATTGCTTGGTGTAGATGTCTTGGAAGTTTGAGAATGCATATATAGTGATGTGTTCAGCTGACTGTATCACTGCTTGCAGAGCTTTGCAGTCCTGCAGTTTCCAAACCAGACAGTAATACTTCTTGTTGGGATAATTTTGATGGTGGATAAATAGAAGTTCTTATATTAATCAGATTACTAGGACAGCATTTTTTCACTTAAGAAATATAGCAAAAGTTACATTCCTTATAACTTTGTAAGATGCCGAAAAATTAGTTCACGCTTTTGTTTTTAGTCGACTAGATTACTGTAACGCACTCCTCTCAGGACCACCCAAAAAGACATCAATCGATTGTAACTAGTGCAGAATGTAGCTGCCAGAATCTTAACTAGGAAAAGAAAATCTGAGCACATCACTCCAGTCTTAGCATTGTTACACTGGTTACCTGTGCCATTTAGAACTGACTTTAAAATGCTGCTTAAATAATCTGCTCCATCCTATATCTCGGAATGCCTCTCACCTTATACTTCAAATCGTAACCTTAGATCTTCAAATGAGTGTCTGCTTAGAATTCCAAGAGCTAAACATAAAAGAAGTGGTCAGGCAGCCTTCTGCTGTTATGCACCTAAAATTTGGAATAGTTTACCGATAGAAATTTGCCTAATATGGTGGAGCACTTAAAAACTGCTTTAAACTCATTACTTTAACATGGCTTTCTCAAAGCCACATTTTAGTGTAACCCTGATATTCTGTATATGCATTTATTATCATTTTTGTTTGGCTCCGAAATCCGTACTAACCCCTACTTTCTCTGCTGTTCTCTTTCCGGTTTTCTGTGGCGTCGATCTGCGCCACCACCACCTGATCAAAGCACTGTGATGTCCCTACATTGATGGATTGAAGGCCACAAGTCCACAAAAATTCTTCCATGTGAACCCTGAATACCATGAGGACTGCTTGAGGTCATTTATGTTAGGTAGAATGCCTAGAAGGGGCTGGGTGGTCTCGTGGCCTCTGAACCTCTGCAGATTTTATTTTTTTCTCTAGCCCTCTGGAGTTTTTTTTTTGTTTGTTTTTCTGTCCTCCCTGGCCATCAGACCTTACTTTATTCTTGGTTAATGAGTATTGGCTAATTTTATTTTTAGAGTTTTTCTTTTTTCTTTCTTGAGCTACATCATTTGTATGAAAACGTGCTATAAAAATAAATGTTGTTGTTGTTCTTTAACAACTGGGTGGGCAGCCTGAAATCCCTGAGGCATATGAGGTGGTAAAGACATTGTTGAACCTTCTTTACCAAGGTATTGGTGTGTTTGGACCAGGTTGGGGTTTCTATGATGTGGACACCTATGTATCTGAAACAATAACTAATTGTATCTCAATTGATATAAGCCACCTTGGATAAAGACAGGATGAAAGGAGAGCAAAAGGAAAAACTGACATATAGCAATGCAGTGACCAGTGGTCGCAGGCACCCACACAGACCCATGCCCACATTTTCCTCTTTTTTGTCCCCAAATTCCAACCCCAATTAAACTACAAACCACAAGCAGCAGCAGCCCCTCTTCAACTGGCAAAATACAAAAAAAGGGCCCATCATAATGTTTGACACTCAATCCTCATTCCTGAAATTAGGCATCAACGTGCAGGAGCCTTCAAACCAGCAATGTAAACTGAGTGAATGTCCCCAGATGAACACAGCTGCATGTAAATGGTGCTTAACACTAAAAAATAGGCAGCATTCTCAAAAGAATGTAAAAGTCACAATCTAGGAGCACATGTCAGACAATGATAACATTATTTGGCGACTCAAATAACCTGAAGGAAACTGGTTTGTGTTATGTATGAGCATACTACTGTATATTGTGTGTTTTACATTTGGAATGTCCACTACGATTTGTCCTTTGCCTTGATGGTCACTTGCCGTATAACCTACAAGAGAAACTCTGAGCCCTGTACTGCATCCAACCTTCCTGATCTCCGGCCCTTATAACCCAAAGGATGGAAAACAAGCAGATCTGTTATGTTTTGGCCAGGCTCTTGTTGGTCTTTGAATTCGTTTGGTTATTTCAGTTAATATTATGTTCATTTGTCACTTATTTGATATGTTCAATGTATTACTGTTTTCGTTATGTTTAATAAAATGGATGTCCTATTTCTTTAATTAACTTTATGTTCCCTGTGTTTTGTTAGCGGTTTCCTCAGGAGGTGAGGCCACCTGTCTATCACAGTTGAGGGTCTGTTTCCAGCCCCATAAAAGGCTTGTGGCCTGTGCAGTCCCTTGTGGTTCATTGAATACGCTTTTGAGTTTTGTTAGCTGTTTTGTTGTTCTTTGCTGGTTATTTAGATCTTTTTGCTTAAATTTATTGGGTTACTCTGTTAGATTACGATTTGGAACTTGTTTCCTGTGGATTTCCTTTGAGGCAAATCCTTTTTGATTATTTTTGTTATGCTGTTAATAAATCCTCTTTTATAAAGATTGTGATGGGAGTTGTCTCTGTTCAAGCTGGAGTTTCATGGTTACTCCCTCTTGTTAGAAATATTTTATGATATTTGAACTTCAGTCCTCTTCTCCATTTTTAAGGTCTAGACATGCCTTAAGCCTCCTATTTTTACGGGTCAGGCTTGCCTTGGGTGAGATTTGTTCTGTGGGATTTTGGGAGGCTTTAGCCCTTTGCTATTTTGTGAAGCCAGATTCACAACAAAACCAATGCAATCAAAGCATGAGCTCCTTTTTTAGTTTTTTACCCCCAAAACATTTCCTTTGCCCACTAGCAATAAATAGACATGAGAATATATAAACATAAGAAATTTGTCAAATGAGAGGACGCCGTTCAGTCCATCAAACTCATTTGCTTAGCTAATAGCTAAGTTGTTTGAATATCTCATCCAGATACTTCTTCTAGTCTGGATTCATAGACCTTTTATGGCTTGTTGTCTCTTGTTTTACAGGTCACAGATTTAAACTAATGTAACATTAAACTAAATGAACTGGCTAGCTTAGGATAAAGATATAGAAGGAGAATGTCACAGCAAGAAAATATTAATTGTAATGAAAGTATGTAATGTGGTAAAGGTATCTAATGGTGAGTTGAAGTGTGTAGATCCAGAAACACATTTTTAATGAATATAACTGAAGTTTGCCATTATGGACCTTTTTAATAACTATGACTATGGCCTTACTCTTGTCACACATGTGAGAACAGGAGACAACTAAAGGGCCTGAATAATTGTAATTCCATGCCTGACCAGGGGGCGGTGAGGTGCACTAATTATCTCTTTCAATCCCTTACAGACCATCCTTTTGAAATCCCACCTGTTTCTGGCACTATTGATGATGTCACTTCCAGCTACGGCACTATTGATGATGTCACTTCCGGTGCTGCTGATGGCGTCACTTCCGGGACCAGATGACATCACTTCTGGTTCCGGCCATGATGACATCAGTTCGTCCACTGGCCTTTAAAGCCGCCATCTTAACTCAACGAGTTCAGTTCAATTGTGTACTCTGATCTGTTAAGATCTGTTTATTATTTTTCAAAAGCATTTGCAGCCAGGACACAATATACAGAGTGATGGCTCTGAGGCTAGGGATCTGCACTGGCAATCGGAAGGCTGCTGGTTCAAATTCCATAAAATGCCAATAGGGACTCTGCTCTGTTGGGTCCTTAACCTGCAATCGCTAAGCGGTTTGAGTAGTGAGAAAAGAGCTATATAAATGGAAAAGAATTAATTAATTAATTAATTAAAGGTGGCTGCCCCAAACCTTTATGATGTCTCAGAGTCATCCTTATCACACTGTGTAGTGCTGTAATAGAATTCATGGAATTGAATGCCTTAAGAAAGTAGATCCATGACACTTTGATCTTTTAAAAGTAATATCTGAACTCAACACGCCTACAAGGATACAAGGATTCTACATGGCCAGTGTACACCTGATGCACTTACATACTGTATTCCTAGGAGCAAATTTCAAAAGACTCCAGAACCACTTAGGCCATGTTTATGTGAAAAATGGATAAGATTATCCTTATCCTAAAGACTAACCCTAACCCTAAGGGCTCGTTTATACTTCACGCTCAGAACGCGTACGCGCCCGCATCATGGCTGCCACGCGTTCTCAGAGTTCATTTGACGCATCCTCTGAGCAGGTCCTCAGAAATTAATGCGACACATGCACGAGTTGCAGTACCAGCAAAAAGTCGGGGGGCGCAGTGTGCTAAAAGTTGGAATGTGACGTCAGAGTCTCTGTTTACTATCTACATGTGACAGAAAGCCGCTTTGCGGATCCTACGAGATCGGTGTGTGCGCTTCGATGTTTGATAAATGGTTTGATGTGATGCTTTTATATTCAAGTGTCGCATATTCCCGATCGTAATGACACGATACGTTTTAAAAGTCTCACATACCGTCTTCTGTGCCATCTTTTTTTCTAGGGCTTCCTCTGCTCCTGACAGCAGTGGATCGCCAGCAATAGATTGCCACACTGAGCACATTGAATGTATGATATTCCAACTCTCTGCACATTTAGAATCCTTAGATTTATACTTGATATCACTTTCATTATGAAAAGCATTAAAGTATGTATATTACATGTTACAGATAAATCGGTAATTTCGTTTAAATAATGAATACTGTTAATAATTACACACATGGGGTGACACAGTGGCAGAGCGTTAGCGCTGCTGTCTTGCAGGGAGTCACGTCGCTGATATTCCCTGCCTAGAGTTTATTTGTTTTCCTGCTGGGTTTCCTCAGTGTGCTCCAGTTTTCTTCCAAAGATATGCAGATTTGGTTACACTAAAATGACGCTAGTGTATGTGTGTGCTTGTATTCACCTTGCGATGAGCTGAGGCCTTGTCCAGGGATTGTTTCTCACTCGTGCCCAGTGCTTGCTGGAATGGACACATCCCTGGATTTAATCAATAAACATCCTTTTCAGAGATATTGCGGTAAGGTGTCATCGGAATTTAATGGGTGTTCTAGGCAATTCAGAACACAGAGAAGCCGAACATGTTCTCATCGTGAAAATATCTCTCACTGCCACCTGGCGAATTCCTCCAGATTTACGTAAAGTACGCGCGCAAGTATAAACACTACAAAACTTGCGTAGCGGGAGCGTCCGTTGCTGCATGCGTCGAGTCACGTGAAGTATAAATCCGGCCTAAGCCTAACCCCACCCGTAACCTTCTGTCTTTAAGCCAGTGTTTTTAACGTCTTTGTCATCACTGAGTCATAATGGAATACTGCACATTGCAGAGAACAAGTCTTTGCTTTGCTTTAATAGCAACCAATTTGGTTCTTACTTTACTAAAGTTCATCCACATAGTTGTATTCAGAATAGCGTTTGAGAAGTTGACTCATCAAGACTCCATTGTCTATCTGGATTTTGAGTCTTTATAAAGTTATAAGTAAGGAGGGTCTTCTCCGCTGTGATGATGACATCTCTTTTGAGAGATGGTAAGAACCACCTTTACAGTAAATTGATAAGGGCACAGTCAAAATGTTGAAAAAATGGGATCTGTTTAGAATGGGATAAAGAGCCAGGCCTCACCCATTCATCACCAGGAAGCAGTACGTGATTCCCCAGTAAGTACATAAAATTAACTTGGCAGCCATCACATGTCTAGGTACAGCTGCTGCTGTAAATGTCGTCTTTTTATATTGCATTGTTCAAAACTGTCTACAAACAAGATTAACATACGTTATAGTTGCATAGATAGTTTTTTTTTAAATTGGACAACAGGGGGATAAATGAATCTGCTTAGGATCACAGATTGAGTAAACCTCATGTTATTAAGCCCGGTGCCTTAGTCATCCTCCTGCTCCGTAAGGCACCTGCTGTCACACAGGGCAGTTCAAAATGGCCAAACAAGTTACAACACTTTTAATGTTTTTAGAATTGTGAGGAATTCAGGGAAAACACACAAGAACACAGAAACAAAATGCTGAAATACTGCACTGTGACCAAGCTGAGAACAGAGTTCAGTTTCTTAGACCTTAGACCCCACTATGCTGCAGACCCAAATTGTACTCATTTACTCTTTGTTGACCTTCGCTTCCAAAGACCTTTGCTCCAATTTCTTGAAAAAAACGTGATATATCTTCTAATGCTTCTCTTCACTGTCAAACATTATTTTTTATTATTCTGGAATGTTTTTCTAAATACAAAATGAAAGTCTTTAAATTCACAACACATATAAGTTGCTAAATCGTTTCTTCCATTCTTGCTACGGGAGCTGGCCAGACATCTTGGCCTACATGCAATTTAATGAAATCTTGTAAAGAAAATGCAAAAACCAGGCTACTCCTATGAAAAGAACAGAACCCGGCATAATCAAAAACATACGCAAAGTGTAATCATTAAAACACAGCTTAAAGGTTTCTTTATCGTTGAATTGACCATTTTCTCATTCATTGACTAGACACACTCTATTGTGAATAAATACACTGTCATATTCTTGAAAAGATCAACTGTGCCAGTATGAAGGTTTCATGAAACAGAAGCGAACTATGAAATGAGTAGCAATTTGCCTTTCCTGACAGAATAAAAATTTTGTATGAATTTCATTTTCATTTCATCTGGAGCACACTCCAAATACAGAGGGAGGATACGGCATAAGTAAGACTCTCCATTGGCCTACTGATTACTCTCAAGTTTTGGAATGTTTTGTCTGTTATTCTAGTTCATAAGCAAGTGATACATCCTGAGAAATGACGTCTTCATATCAACAGAGATAAGAACTTAAACTAGGTGAATTAAATGAGTAAAATGTACAGTCCTAAAATGTACTTCCATCTATTGCTCATTTAATAGTTTAATTCAGTTCAAAATTGTGACCACCAGAGTCTATCAAAGTAGCACTGGCCACAAAGTGGGAATTACCTCTGGGGGAACAGACAGATTTTGGTAGGCTTAGCCATTCATATGGACAAGTTGAAGTCATTGGTGATCTAACGCTTACATCTTTGAGGTGTGAGAGGAAAAACAAAGTACCTCGAGAAAAACCTCTCAGACACGAGAACATGCAAACTCCAGACAGAACGTGAACAGGCTGACATTCATACTCAGGCTGCTGGATCGGTGCAGCAGCAGCAGCTAACCATTTTCCTTTCTTGGAATATACAAAGGTAGCTTGTTTATACAGCATGGATGAGAGCAGTTAACAGATTAAAAGGCAAAATCTAAATCAATACACAAGATCAGACACAAAAACAAGCACATTATAAATGCCCAAGAAGTCAGAGACCTAACAGCAGTTACATAAATTATGTAACATTATGAACATTATAGAGGAAAAATCAAATATCCACCCAGATTCCCCCTTGGTACTTGACAAGTGTCAACATGAGCAATGTTAATCAGTGCAGCAATGGATCACATACTGTACAGCTGAACCGCCAGAAAGCCTTGTCCCAATTACTTGGTCAAAATATGAAGCAGACAAGACAACTAAAGTAAGAAAATAAGACTTCCATTATCATAATGTTAAACTAGAGAAAAAACAAAAATACAATAATTTAGGAGTGGAGACTCCTTGTATCGGGCGGCATGGTGGCGCAGTGGGTAGCGCTGCTGCCTCGCAGTTGGGAGACCAGGGGACCCAGGTTCGCTTCCCGGGTCCTCCCTGCGTGGAGTTTGCATGTTCTCCCCGTGTCTGCGTGGGTTTCCTCCGGGCGCTCCGGTTTCCTCCCACAGTCCAAAGACATGCAGGTTAGGTGGATTGGCGATTCTAAATTGGCCCTGGTGTGTGGGTGTGTTTGTGTGTGTCCTGCGGCGGGTTGGCACCCTGCCCAGGATTGGTTCCCTGCCTTGTGCCCTGTGTTGGCTGGGATTGGCTCCAGCAGACCCCCGTGACCCTGTGTTCGGATTCAGCGGGTTGGAAAATGGATGGATGGATGGACTCCTTGTATTTGGCATATCTGGGACCCGTTAGATGGTGATGGGCTTCTCAGTTCAACTTCTCTGGGCCGGGGGGTACTACTGTCCTGGAGGGTGTAGAGTGCTGCTCAATCAGTTGAGGGTTATGCTACAGTAGCCAGAGTGGTGGTCTTCTGTTCAATGATGAGACCATGTAAGCATACCTTATATCAGTGTTTCTCAAACTGTAGGGGGCACAAAGATGTGAAAAAAAGAAAACAAGAATCAAAAATATGAAAAATACATCTATTGAAACCAAAACAAATTAACTTAAACTGCATTCTGATAGTAGAAAAATAAATATAGAGTTAGATAAATGTCGATAAAAGTTAAGTAGGTATAATAAAATATGCATCTATGATATATCATTAATTAAAAAAGAACAAATTGGTATTAGTGGGCTCTTTTCAAAAAAACGTTAGGGGGTGTGATTAAAACTGTTATGAAAACTCGGGTCGCAAACACTTAAAGGTTGAGAAACGCTGCCTTATATGTAACACACAGTCATTGCAATCTTTATTAGGGTCTTAATTGTATTCAGATCTCTTAAATATAAGAGCCTTGTGATCCTAGAGCACACTCTGAGATGTAAGTATTCATAATTTTCCCAAGAGGCAGCCCAGTGGGATAGAAGATTCTGAGAAATTAATTCTTGCATTTATTTCTAATAGGATTGACAATTGCAATGCGGTGTTCACTGGGTGTTCAAACTATTCTTTTTACAGCCTCCAGTTAATCCAAAATGCTGCTGCAAGAATTATTACAAGAACAGCAAAATACGAACACATAACTCCAGTTCTTAAATCCTTATACTGGCTCCCGGTTAAGTTTAGGGCAGATTTCAAAATCCTCCTTTTAATATATAAAGCATTAAATGGCCGAGGTCCAGGTTACTTGTCTAAACTTATTATGACTTACAAACCAGAGCGCACATTAAGATCTCAAGATGCCGGTCTGCTTATGATTCCAAGGATTAATAAAATAACAGTGGGAGGTTGAGCTTTTAGTTACAGGGCCCTAAACTGTGGACTGGTCTGCCTGCTACTATAAGAGATGCCCCTTTGGTCTCAGCTTTTAAATCCCGGCTGAAGACTCACAACTTCAGTTTAGGACACCCTGACTAGAGCTGCTGATTAACTGTACAGACTGCATCTCTGTTGTTAGTCATTAGTACTAAAACATAAGTAACATGATAGTTATAATTTGTTACTAACCCTCACCTATTCTTTTTCTATTCTCTGTACTCAAACGTGGCACTTGGTGCCACGGCCCACCTGCCAAGTTGTTTTTCCTGCCTAAGGTAAAGCCATCCCTGATGAAGGATCACAGGAATCGTGGGGTAGAGGGGTCCTTTCATCGGATTGGCTGGCCCAGCACTATCTCAGCTGTGGAATGTCCAAATGGTTGATAGGTTGAGGTCTCCAGGACTCTAAATAAATCCAAATCCTATTATGTAATATCATCTACTGTTAAATTCTGGTCCGTACTGTATTGAGGATTTGTTCTGTTATATGTATTAAATTGTATTGTATTGTATTGTATTGACCCCCTTCTTTTTGACACCCACTGCACACCCAACCTACCTGGTAAGGGGTCTCTCTTTGAACTGCCTTTTCCAAGGTTTCTTCCATTTTTTCCCTACAAGGGTTTTTTTGGGAGTTTTCCCTTGTCTTCTTAGAGAGTCAAGGCTGGGGGGCTGTCAAGAGGCACGGCCTGTTAAAGCCCATTACGGCACTTCTTGTGTGATTTTGGGCTATACAAAAATAAATTGTATTGTATTGTATAAGATCGCACAGCAACCTTACAGATCCAGAGGCCTGGGTTCAAATTCCTGTTCAGGCACTGTCTGAAACGTATCCTGAGTCATCATCCAGAGCCTACAATGACAGCTCAAAGTGTTGATACTTCTGGTGGAATTATGAATCATCCATCCCAACATGAACTCTTGGCTACGCTCCGATTGATAGGATTTGTAAATCTGTGTCAAGCCATGTAAAATTAATATTTGTAAATCTGTGTCAAGAATGTAAAAAGGCATATTTCACTACAGGGACTTTCTTCTTATTAAATTATCTTGAATAATTGTTGAAGATTACCCAGGATTCTGGGCTATAGCCCAGGGTAACATCCTTTGACACACCTAACCAATCTCCTCCAGGGTAGCTTTGGGAGGTATCAACCATAGGCAGGATACACTCACCTCCACATTCCTGCTTGCTTTTCTTTGGGTGTGGAGGAAAACTCACAGATTTTAGAATATTTGAACAATCTAGAAAACAACAGGCCATTCAGCCCAACAAAGCTCACCAGTCCTATTTACTGAATTCTTCTAAAAAAACATCGTCTAGTTTTGAACGTCCCTAAAGTTCAGCTGTCTACACGAATACTTGGTCACTTATTCCAAGTGTCTATGGTTCTCCGTGTAAAGAGAAACTTCCTAATGTTTGTGCGAAATTCACCCTTACTAGTTTTCAACTGTGTCCCCGTGGTCTTGATGAACTCATTTTAAAGTCACAGTCTCGATCCACTGGACTAATTCCCTTCATAATTTTAAATGTTTCAGCCATGTCTCCTTTTAATCTTCTTTTGCTTTAACTAAAAAGGCTCAGCTCTCTTAATCTTCCTTTATAATGCATCCCCTGTAGCCCTGAATCAGCCTAGTTGCTCTTCTCTGGACTTTTCCTAGAGCTGCTATGTCGTTTTTGTGGCCTGGAGACCAAAAACTGCACACAGTACTCCAGATGAGGTCACACCAGTGTGTTATAAAGCATCAGCAGAACCTCCTTGGACTTGTATTCCATACATCAAGGCACTATATAACCTGACGTTCTATTAGCCTTCTTAATGGGTTCTGAACTCTGTCTGACGGTTGATAGTCTTGAGTTCACTACGACTTCTATATCCTTCTCATAAGGTGTTCTTTCGATTTTTAGACCTCCCATTATGTATTCAAACCTAACATTTTTACATCCTATGTGTAACACTTTACATTTACTGTCATTAAATTTAATCTGCTACAAATCTGCCCAAGCCTGTCTGCTGTCCAAACCCCTCTGTAATAATTTACCGGATGCCAGATTATCTGCCAATCCACCCATCTTGGTATCATCTGCAAGCTTTTTTTTTTTTAACTATGTACAAACCTTTATTGCTTTTGCTTGATAAAAACACGCCACATACCTATTTACAGGCATTACCCCTAATCGCCAGGGGGGCCAGCAGCAGTCTCTTGAGGAGGAGGAGAAGCACCCTTGGTATAATCCATTCGTGTGGAGATCAGTCCATGTGGGGAGAATGGCCCACATTGGCGCACCGTAAATCCGTGCTCTTTCCTAAAGTTCCCGCTTCTCTCTTCAGAACATTCAACAACATCTGTGAGCTCTTCAGGTTCTTCAAGTAAGCAGCCTGCGTCTCTGCGATTGTGTGGTCAAAATCATTACGTGCTGCCGACTTCCATGCCAGGCTCTCATTGACTCAGCTGAGTTTCTCAGTCAAAATTCGAATGTCGTTTTGCAGCTTCACTTTTTCCATCTCTTCCCTCAAAATCTGCTTGTTAAGGTCGTCCCGCTTTGAACACAGCTCTTCAATACATTTGGCCAATTTGTTGTTGTAGTTCTGCAGCACCGCGCCCTGCTGAGACATTGTAACACCGGTGCCTGAAACGATTTAGTCTAGTAACCTTTGTCCAAGCAACACCATAAAACCTATCATCTGCAAACTTAACCATCCATCCATCCATTTTCCAACCCGCTGAATCCGAACACAGGGTCACGGGGGTCTGCTGTAGCCAATCCCAGCCAACACAGGGCACAAGGCAGGAAACAATCCTGGGCAGGGTGCCAACCCACCGCAGGACACACACAAACACACCCACACACCAAGCACACACTAGGGCCAATTTAGAATTGCCAAACTACCTAACCAGCATGTCTTTGGACTGTGGGAGGAAACCGGAGCGCCCAGAGGAAACCCACGCAGACACGGGGAGAACATGCAAACTCCACGCAGGGAGGACCCGGGAAGCGAACCCGGGTCCCCAGGTCTCCCAACTGCGAGGCAGCAGCGCTACCCACTGCGCCACCGTGCCACCCCAAACTTAACCAGCTTGATACTTATATTCCTTTCCAAATCATTTTTACATATTAAAAATAGCAGCAGCCCTGACAGCGAACCCTGTGGAACTCCATTCTTAACATCAGCCAATTCTGTTGAGGTTCCTCGCACCATCACCCTCTACTTCCTTTGTCTGAGCCAATTCTGCACCCATCTACACACCACACCCTGAACTTACACTTATTTTATTTTGATGCCCAACCTCCCATGTGGCACATCTTATCAAATGCTTTCTGAAAGTCCAGATCAATAATATAATACAGTATGCTCCACTTTGATCGTATCCTTTTGTTGCTTCCTCATAGAATTTCACCATGTTGATAAAACATGACCTCCCTCTTCTGAACCCATTGCTGATTGTTCAGAATAACTCCAGTTCTTGCCATGTGCTGCTCAATTTTATCCTTAATAATTTCTTCCATTAATTTACCTGTGATGCACATTAAGCTTACTGGCCTATAGTTGCTTGGATCTGCTCGGCCACTCATTTTATATAACGGGATAACAGTAATAATAATTTCCAGTGCTTCAGAGTTTCCTCAGTACACAGTGACTTGCTAAAAAAATGTGTCAAGGGATTATATGTGTACTCGCTAACCTCCTTAAGAACTTGAAGTAAATATTATCTGGTCCTGGAGATTTGTTTGATTTCAGCCTATTTATTCTAAGCAGTACTTCTTCTTCTACAAGTTCTAAATCACTCAGCACCTCCTTAGTATGCTTAGTATCCTTAGTGCCATCCAACCTTGGCTCCTTAAGGACAAGCTGACAGAGATGGGAGTAGATTCATATCTGGTGGCATGGATCGTGGACTATCTTAAAGACAGACCTCAGTATGTGCGTCTCAGGAACTGCACGTCTGACATTGTGGTCAGCAACACAGGAACGCCGCAGGGGACTGTACTTTCTCCAGTCCTGTTCAGCCTATATACATCGGACTTCCCATACAACTCGGAGTCCTGCCACATGCAAAAGTTCGCTGACGACACTGCTATCGTGGGCTGCATCAGGAGTGGGCAGGAGGAGGAGTATAGGGGACCTAATCAAGGACTTTGTTAAATGGTGCGACTCAAACCACCTACACCTGAACACCAGCAAAATCAAAGAGTTGATGGTGGATTTTAGGAGGCCCAGACCCCTCATGGACCCCGTGATCATCAGAGGTGACTGTGTGCAGAGGATGCAGACCTATAAATACCTGGGAGTGCAGCTGGATGAGAAACTGGACTGGACTGCCAATACTGATGCTCTGTGTAAAAGAGGACAGAGCCAACTATACTTCCTTAGAAGGCTGGCGTCCTTCAACATCTGCAATAAGATGCTGCAGATGTTCTATCAGACGGTTGTGGCGAGCGCCCTCTTCTACGTGTTGGTGTGCTGGGGAGGCAGCATAAAGAAGAGGGACACCTCACGCCTGGACAAACTGGTGAGGAAGGCAGGCTGAATTGTTGGCATGGAGCTGGACAGTTTGACATCTGTGGCAGAGCGACGGGCGCTGAGCAGGCTCCTATCAATTATGGAGAATCCACTGCATCCACTAAACAGGATCATCTCCAGACAGAAGAGCAGCTTCAGCGACAGACTGCTGTCACCGTCCTGCTCCACTGACAGACTGAAGAGATCGTTCCTCCACCACACTATGCCACTCTTCAAATCCACCCGGGGGGGTAAACGTTAACATCATACAAAGTTATTGCCTGTTATACCTGCATTTTTATTACTCTTTAATTTAATATTGTTTTTTTTATCAGTATGCTGCTGACGGAGTAGGTGAATTTCCCCTTGGGATTAATAAAGTATTATCTATCTATCTATCTATCTATCTATCTATCTATCTATCTATCTATCTATCTATCTATCTATCTATCTATCTATCTATCTATCTATCTATCTATCTATCTATCTATCTATCTATCTAGTAGTCCCTGTTACCACTGGGACATATGGCAGACATGCACATTCCACACAAGCAAAGGCCAGGTCAGGACTGCAGAGCTGTGAGGCAGCAGCTATAACGGCCGCTTTATGATGCAGTATGATTAAATAAATTACATTTGTTTGAAAAGAATATTACAGTTTGTGAAAACTTGTTTTCAAAGCTCATTTTGACCACTGATACAGATATGCAGCTTCACTCCCTATACATGAGTATAACACGGCTGGACATGAACAGGTGATGGTCTTTGGCTTCTTTGTCACATTTGTCTAAGCTCTATTTATGACTTCAGAAGCAGAACGCTCCCTTGTATCTGTTGACCATCCCAAAAAGTCATAGCATTTCTCAAATAGTCAGGGTCCTGAAATGGCAAGCTCTGGAAGGGCTGCCTTTTTTGCCAGTGAGATATAAAAGACAGAACAGCATTCACTCTCCTACCATGGTGTAGTTAATACTAAAGCTTCAGAAATAGCTTGATTTTTTTTTTACTTGCAAGCATGGTTGTGAATTATCCTTTTTTTCATCTTCATAAAGTGTGCTTGTTATGTAACGTTTCCATGTTTCAGTTTCTATTCACAAAAAAATAATAAAAAAATGAGTTAATTTGTTCCTCTAGAAAGAGAATGTAGCATATGGGCCGTACTTCTTCAAAGGCCATATCGCTAGAGCTACACAATCCTTTTGGTGGTTGCCATAGATATCTTCAATTGAATTTCGCTGATTGGTTCCTGCTATGTGAGTGGGTAGTCGTGGGCAATGCTTTTCTCAGGCACTGAAAAACAGGTTCAATTGCCTTGCATAAGTGATTGAGTCTGAATGGACAGGGAGATCAAAAGTATCAAAAGCCTAAAGCCTGAGACCCATCATAGAGGTTGTATTTTAGAATGATAAAGGTGTTCCTGACACTTGCATATCTTCTGAATTGTTACAGTGACACAAAGCTGTCGGGCACCTACAGTAAATACAGTCAAGGTGAATGCAGATTTCATCATTATCGTGAGCACCTTCATTTCTCATATGAGGCTTATGAAAACAGGAAAGCAACTGCCTTTAGCAAAGTATACTCATAGCCATAGGGAAAATTGCAAAAATGTGCCAGTCTAGTTTAAAGAAGGTTATCATGTATAGAAGCAATTAATGGAATAACTGTCAAGCAAATCGAAATTGTTCAGAAAATGCATCAGTTCAAGTGAAACGTACATATGGGACAGTCGTGTCACTTGAAAAGAACAGGCAGCTGAGGGAAAACTAAAGATCCAGATGTCCAAGGACACCAGGAGCCACTAGAGGGAGTGCTAACCGGTTGTCCCCAGAGCGAACGAAAGTTCTGACATTAGAAATGTTACGAGCACGATTAGCAGCAGACTATCTTGGATCAAGTGTAATTGTACATTATCTTATTATTAAAGGAACAAATCATAATAACAAAACACGATTCAATTAGAAAAATAAAATCAGATAATCCATAAAACAGAACACAACTTTCCAGCTCCCCTCATCCCCAACATACAGAGCTTTACAAAAAGAGAGATTTGTCTAAAGGAGAATAAAGCAGGATGGTTCAGCGTAGGCCTGTTGTGCTTACTTTATAATAAGTTCTTAGAAAATTCTGATTAGATCCTTAAATGGAAAATTGGATTCTTTTCCAATTTTAGATAATATAGAAAATCACTTCCTGATGAGTCACAAAGGGAGGATTAAAATTCTTTTTGTTAGGTTTTGGGTTACTTTTTGACTTCTTGAAAATAATGTGGTATAAGATACCAAATCAATTTTTCATAGCACAATGTTATCCCATCTACCTTGTAGCAGTGTTACCGTGGGGAGAACTCCATTTCCCAGCAGCCCAAGGGGGGTTACCCGCATAGGATGACTGGAACGGAAGTAGGGGCTGCTGGGGACGAAAGAGGCCAGCGGGAAAGTTGAAAAGGGGGGCCTGACGGAGCAACAGGAGATCGGTGTTTTTGTGTATCCTGTCCAACGTCTCGTCTAAAAAGTCAATTGTGCCCTGGATCGTTTCACGTTAGGATGAATGGACTGTCCTCGTACCTTCTTGACGTGTTATAATGAAGGATTAGTCATCGTGTGTCTTCAAAAGGAGCGCTCCTGGAAATCTCACTCCTCGTGCTCATGACTACCGGTAGGACTGTTTCACTCATTTTCTATGGAAGCTGTTCTCGGGATTCTCATCTTCACCCCATACCATTTCACCTGCTTTGGCCGTATTGGACTGTATTAGGATATTGTCGTGAGTGTTTATTGTTGTGGTTCATTGTTATGTTACAACTGTATCGCCGTAGGGGAAAGGGGAGGTTTGTCTGATTGTTGGTGTTGTGTATTGGGTTTTCATTTAATATATTATTTATTCATTCGTTGATTTTGTGTCTCTGCTTGTGAGTGTGTGCAGGTTGGGCCAAGGCTGGGTGCGTCCCTGGAATCTTCACCAAAAAAATAAATAAATCACGTCTCTTTGACGGTGTGAATCTTAGCGGCACTGGACCACTGCAACCCCAAATATTGCTGTTAAAGCATTTGGAGTGAGTTTTTATATAATGGATATATAAAGTTTTTGGCCCAAAATGCTCTAAGGGTAGAACATTGTCAAAACATGTAATTTAGCAATGCAGGCTCTTGAGGACATCACTCATGCGCTATGATTATTCTTGGTACATTTTAGATGAAATATACAGTCTGTGTGAATGATGAACAATTGTTAGGTGAAATTTATGATGCTTAGCACATAATGACTTGGAATGTATTATGTGAATGTTTGACCAGCTTTCACAACAAGATGCACTTCTTCATTCCTCATAACTTTCTTTTGGGTATCCCCTAAAGCCCCAACTCTTTTTCTGTCTATTTTTGATTTTATAGTGGCATAGTTGGCAGGATTTTCCAGTAGCCAATGGTGGACCAGATGGATCTACCAACATTGGTTCAACGCCTCACAGATTAAGTGAGACAACTCCAAGTCCAAGTCGCCACTCAGCAGACCAACCTCGCAGAGGACTGCAGAAGCCATTCTATGTACTGAAATAATCTTGGGACTCTCAGGAACTAGTCCCACTCTATAGAACTGATGATATAGAAACTTAGTTACTTTTTTACTTATTTATTAATATTTGAGTAGATAGTTATTTTAGACTTCTAACAGGGAGCACAACACATCTATTATGATATCAATGTGGGGGTAGCCTCTGATTACAAAGTATTAAGAAAGAAAGTCTGGCTTGGTATGGCGTGACCTCATACATCAGGGCTCAGAAATGTTATGAATGGCAGAATCGCCAGTGGTTGGCCAGTTTGAGTCCAATTAATCATTCAGTCTCTGGTGCAAAATGATACTTTGGTTCAGAACAGATGAGGATTCTAGTGAAAGTGTGATTGAGATTAACTTGTGATTATTTGATATATGCCCTTCCTGAGTTACTTTCCAGATTAGTGAAAAGACAGACTTGGAAGAACATCTCATGGAAGTCAAAGAAAGACATTGAACCACCTTTGAGTGGGAAAAGTCTGATGATAAAACATGACCCCATAACACAAAGGCATTTCGATCCAAAACCTCCTGGACAGAAACGGAATCGACATCTTGCTACTTGAAAAAAAAATCACCTCCTCATTTTTGTTGTTACAAGTGTAGCAAACCAAGACGTGTTATCATCAACTGTCCCTGCTTTGACAAGCCCCCGGAGTGCGAATGGAGACACACTGAATGGCACCATGATGTGGTTATGTCTAATGTCTTTTCTCAACCCTTTTCTGGTCTTGCTACAATAAATAACCTACAGGTAGCAGCTCTTTTTGATTCCAGCTGCAACACTACCATTGTTAATGGCCTATTTATTCGGTTACTACAACTGACCTGGAGTCACTGGACCTGGAGTGTAAGTTACAGTAGATACCATGGTGTCAGTCAGCTCCACTGAGCAGCTTGGCATGGATATCATTGGGCCACTTGAACCTTCAGGCCATGGTCATAAATTAATCCTGGTACTGGTGGATTATGCAATTCTTTAACCTGAGGCCATTCTCCTATGTCTGACCAATCCAAAGACAATCAGCCAGGAGCTTATGGAGGTGTCTGCGAATGTCAGTATTCCTAAAGAAATTCTTACAAATTAAAGGATGTCATTCATGTCTAAAGTGTTTAAAGAATTCATGACTCTGCTTCATATAAAATATCTGGAAATTATCTACCTATCCCACACAAAAGGAAGGACATGTAGAGTCCAAACTCTAAAACAGATGTCAAAAAAGACTAATCCACTTTGTTGTTTTTGCGTATATGTCGGTGCTTCAAGTCTCTACAGATTTTTCCCCATTTGAGCTCCACCAGCCCAAATACTCTTCACCAACTCTGAGTCATTTAACACTGGAGACTTCCTGAGTCCTGACCAAAGTCCAGTTGTGGGAGAGAAGTGGTGAAAACCGGTCAAACCACTCTGCTTTCGTAAAACACCGTCATGGAACCCATCCACTGTACGATGCTAATCATAACAAAGTCGAACTAGAAATCAAAAAAATGTTAGCATTGGGTGTTATTGAGGAAGGTAACAGCCCCTGATCAAATCCCATCATACTTGAACCAAAGCCCAATGGGACATGGAGTTTCTGCAATGACTTCCATCAGGAATCAGTACATTTTTATAGTTATTATGGTAAGGACATTTGTTTTACTGATCTGAGTGTATAATTGAATTTACAGTTAGGTCCATAAATATTTGGACAGAGACAACTTTTTTCTCATTTTGGTTCTGTACATTACCACAATGAATTTTAAATGAAACAACTCAGATGCAGTTGAAGTGCAGACTTTCAGCTTTAATTTAGTGGGGTGAACAAAACGATTGCATAAAAATGTGAGGCAACTAAAGCATTTTTTGAACACAATCCCTTCATTTCAGGGGCTCAAAAGTAATTGGACAATTGACTCAAAGGCTATTTCATGGGCAGGTGTGGTCAAGTCCGTCATTATGTCCTTATCAATTAAGCAGATAAAAGGCCTGGAGTTGATTTGAGGTGTGGTGTTTGCATGTGGAAGATTTTGCTCTCCATGCAGGTGAAAGAAGCCTTCCTTAAGCCGCGAAAACAGAAAAAACCCATCCGAGAAATTACTACAATATTACGAGTGGCAAAATCTACAGTTTGGTACATCCTGAGAAAGAAAGCAAGCACTGGTGAACTCAGCAACACAAAAAGACCTGGACGTCCACGGAAGACAACACTGGTGGATGATCGCAGAATCATTTCCATGGTGAAGAGAAACCCCTTCACAACAGCCAACCAAGTGACCAACACTCTCCAGGGGGTAGGCATATCGATATCCAAGTCTACCATAAAGAGAAGACTGCATGAAAGTAAACACAGAGGGTGCACTGCAAGGTGCAAGCCGTTCATAAGCCTCAAGAATAGAAAGGCTAGATTGGACTTTGCTAAAGAACATCTAAAAAATCCAGCACAGTTCTGGAAAAACATTCTTTGGACAGATGAAACCAAGATCAACATCTGCCAGAATGATGGCAAGAAAAAAGTATGTAGAAGGCGTGGAACAGCTCGTTATCCAAAGCATAGCACATCATCTGTAAAACACGGTGGAGGCAGTGTGATGGCTTGGGCATGCATGGCTGCCAGTGGCACTGGGACACTAGTGTTTATTGATGATGTGACACAGGACAGAAGCAGCCGAATTAATTCTGAGGTGTTCAGAGACATACTGTCTGCTCAAATCCAGCTAAATACAGTCAAATTGATTCATGATACAGATGGACAATGACCCAAAACATACAGCCAAAGCAACCCAAGAGTTTATTAAAGCAAAGAAGTGGAAAATTCTTGAATGGCCAAGTCAGTCACCTGATCTTAACCCAACTGAGCAGGCATTTCACTTGTTGAAGACTAAACTTCAGACAGAAAGGCCCACAAACAAACAACAACTGAAAGCCACTGCAGTAAAGGCCTGGCAGAGCATTAAAAAGGAGGAAACCCAGCATCTGGTGATGTCCATGAGTTCAAGACTTCTGTCTGTCATTGCCAGCAAAGGGTTTTCAACCAAGTATTAGAAATGAACATTTTATTTCCAGTTATTTAATTTGTCCAATTACTTTTGAGCCCCTGAAATGAAGGGATTGTGTTCAAAAAATGCTTTAGTTGCCTCACATTTTTATGAAATCGTTTTGTTCACCCCACTGAATTAAAGCTGAAAGTCTGCACTTCAACTGCATCTGAGTTGTTTCATTTAAAATTCATTGTGGTAATGTACAGAACCAAAATTAGAAAAAAGTTGTCTCTGTCCAAATATTTATGGACCTAACTGTATTATGAAGAATAGAGGAACAGCGTGGTAGTTGTCTCTTGGCTCTAGAATCCCTAGCCTATTTGTCCAAAATCAGTCAAATGTCTTAGAGGGATATAAAACTCCACATGGACACAGGGAGAAACTGTCACCGGGGAAAATCATAGTCCAAAAAAGACAGTAAGTGATATAAGGTTCTGGTACTATTAAAAGATTATTATACAAAAGTAATTTGATTTTAAAATTACTTTCAGTTACACAAAGCCTTCTGCTTTTCCTTCAAACCCTAAAAATAAATTTGTATCCTACCCTTAACATAATACAGGCACTGGAAACTAAATGGGAGCTTTCACAGTTGGTAATGCTGTGATCGCTGGTAGCTCTGTGATACTTTTAAAGGACACACACACACCCACACACACACGCACACACACACAAAGCAGAAACTCACTTTATCGTGCAGGAATGAAATGCATGGCCCATTTGGCACTTCTCCTTGGCGTTTTATCTTGCTGTGATTTGTATAGTAACAGTCTTAGTAACAGCGCCTTATGTGTGCTTTAACACTTGTTGCCTACCATTTGCAGAAATATTTTGTTAGGTTTTAATTGAGTTCTAACGCTATACTACTGTGTAATCTTTTTTATTGTATTAATCTGTTCATGTTTTAGCCTGGATGTATTCTATCATTAATATCTGTCGATTTTGAGGTCCATCTAAAATTAAATGTCAGTCTCCTGTTATCAGTAGCTTCCATAAATTCATATTTAAAGTTTGCATCCAAGCCTCCTTTCCTAGCTACAGATCTTAACCAGTAATGAATGATAGCTTGCTGTTTCATATTTTATACCCACAGACACACAAACATTCCAATCCCATTGAAATGATACATATTTTTTTCCACTTTCAATTTATTAGACTATTCTTACAAAATCCTCCATGGTGACAAAGTACACTTGTTATTTGTCAAGGACACCCACTGAGGTTGTCTGCAAATGAATGCTATAACATGATGCCTGGTTTGAGCTGGAATTTTGCACAATGAATAACTTTGAGTTCAGGTAGCGTGCAACCATTTAGCAAAATGAGAAATCGTAAAGTCATCGGTGTCTGTGCTGTGGCAACTAGGGAGAGAGCCATAATGTGCTTGTGATTCAGGGACATTTTTTTTTGTATCGCATTCTTTGAAACACAATCAACATCACGGCACAAAATGTACAGAATTATGCAAAAGGTCTTTTATTTTTGTACCTCCTAACGCTGAACCCTGGATCATTTTCAAAGTGCCGCTAATGTCCAATTTTAGAACTATTCATGTTTCCCATGGTGGTGGAAACTAAAAGGAAAATTCACATAAGACAATGCCTGACTTTGTGTTTGCTCTGATAAGGCTAATTCACATCCTTAACAAGCTGTCTGGAATGCGCTGGGCATTCTGAACCGGGGACATTGTGCTGTGCACTTGTTTATCTCACATGGCCTTTGGCTGGGCAGCTTGCAGCTGTTTGGTGGCCTGCATTCCTACTTGACGGCAAAAACAGGGAGAGCAAAATGCACTCGAACTCGTGCAGCTACAGTCCTAAACTGAAAACTTTGTACACTGGATGGCCAGAAGGTCTTTAACTGATTATCAGTGAGGTTTGAAGAGGAGTAAATACATTTCATATCCAAAATATGCTTAATATTAGTCCTTTGTTTTGGTTTGAATGAGTTGATTTCACCTATCAAGCAGTACAGATATTAAAATTTGTGGTGCAGACTGATAGAGGCGCTTTGCACCCCAAACCCCAGATACAGCTCACCAGGACACAAGTTCTAGTCCGGAAAGACCGTTTTTATTTGGTACCGTTGTTTTTATACGTGTCAAAATGTTCTGTGCTTTCGTAAAACATCGTCATGGAACCCAACCAATGCACAATGCTAAACATAACAAAGTCGAACTAGAAATCAAAAAAAAATTTAGTATATGGTGTTATTGGAGAGAGTAACGGCCCCTGCTCAAATCCCATCATACTTGAAACCCAAGCTCAATGGGACTTGGAGTTTCTCTAATGAATCTAATAGGCCTGATTTATTGGTTTTGACTCGGCAAGTTGTTGATTACTGATTCATCCTCAGAGCCGTTTTCTCCGTCACTTTTCCAGCTCTTGGCAGTACAATATCAAGCATTACTTTCAGTTGTATTTTAATTCCAGATTTTTTTCTTGTCCACAGACATTGTTATGACACCGCAAGGTACACAGAGGAAAGGAGAAAAGGGCCAAAAAGTAAGAGTAAATAGATTACATGCACCAAACTGCAGAGAAACCAATAGCAACAAAACCAAATGGAGAAGACAAATCGAAGACACGCAGGTTTCTAAAGCAGACTTCATACAGGAACACTGGCAAAGCTTTTATTTACAGTAAATGATCCACAAAGTCAGAGAGTGCTTCATTCAAAATGGCAACCTTTTACACTGTCGCAGGAACTACAATGACACTTGTGATTTCTGCGGTAACACCCTTGGCAACCTCGCATTATACAGTAAATAGCCACAAAACCACAAAATGATGGCGTCCACAACCAAACAATATGATGTCACAGACAAGTATAAATAAATATATAAATAATAATGTTAAATAACGTACTTGACAAGTATATTACAATGACAATATTCATTTCCATAGCACATTTTACTACAACAAATGTAGCTCAAAGTGCAATATATCCCATTAAGTTCTCCAAGTTAAAAAAATAAAAACTTTAAAGAACACCATTTCTCTAGGAAAAATGTATTCTTTGCAGGAAAAATTTTATCCCCACTGAGCTTGTGACCAACATCTCCTCCAGCGAACTCCTACACCCTCCACCTGCAGCACTAGGGTCATAGGCTGCCATTTATGCCAGGGTACAAGGCACTTGTCTCCTCTCTGCCATCTCTATTTATAAGCTTGTAGGCTTGGCCAACACTTACACAGTGTTTTGTCTTGGTAGAGTTCTATATTACTCCACTTTCTCCTTAAGTATCTTAATTCATAATTCGTCTGTCTCCTCACTCACTCACTCACTCACTCACTCACTCACTCACTCACTCACTCACTCACTCATCCGAAGCTGAATGCACAGTCGCCTTCTGTGCACGTCCGAAGCCGAATGTGCAGTCGCCTTCTGCACAGCTGCCCGAAAAACCTTACAAGACCGACATCGTGGCAGGCGGTAGATTTACGGCCGCAAAAATTCAAAGAGAAAGGCGACTTCGATTAAAGCTCTAGAGGCCTGAAAGGCAATTTCGGCTACAGCTTGAGGCCTAATTACGCATTCATTCAATACACCTATATCAGGTTTGTGGTGCTTATACTTATTACTATTCCATATTGTACTGGAACATTCATCATTCAATATTATACTATAGGCCTGGAAAATTCATCAACTAACAGTACAAGCCTGTACAGTAATGAGTAAAGCGGACTACAATCATTACAAAACAACTTCTTCGTTACTTATCATTTGTTCTTCATACACTGCTGACACAAACTCGTGCCCATTTCATCTTACGTTGTCGAAACGGGCACTTTGTCTAGTTATTAATATATAGCCTTTGTCAGAATGCCTCAGATCTCACAGACTTACCACTGTTCATAAGGTATTATAGTATACTAGCCAATCCGTGGCATAGCATACACCGCATAATTATTTATTGATGGGTGAACACTTCCTGAACGACACAGTTGTCCAAATGGGGTGGGTTTGAGGATACAACAGTAAGTGAATGAAAAGACGGAACTCTGGAGAGAGCAACATACAATTGTCCGTGACTGAAAACTGGTTTTGGCAGATACATGCAATATCTTTTTGAAAGTTTGGCCCTGTGCCTTATTAATTGTCATTGCAAAGGCCAATCTAACAGGAAATTGTCTTCGTGTAAAAGTAAAAGGCAAATTTGAATCTGAAGGGGTCAGGGAAATCCTGGGAATATGGACAGTTTGTGAGGTAGCAGCTGCGATTGTTTTACACTCTAGTACATTGCGGTGAATGCTGGTAACAGTCAGTCTAGTGCCTTTACAGAGACTTCTTGCTGGCATGAGGTTTCTGAGAAGCATGACGACTGAACCAATTTTAAGTTTGAGTTTATGCGGAGGCATGCCAGTGGGAATAAGACTGCTACAAAATTCTTCAGGGAATGAAAGTTGATGTGCGGGATCGTCTGTGACGATGGAGTCAACGCTGGTGAAATTTACTTCATCGGTAGGGATAAGTATCAGTACCTGTTCATTAAGGTGTAGCGAGTCTTCGTTGGACGCTTAATATAGCTCGCGTACTGAGTTGTTCCGGAGTCGCAGTTGAGAAGTCGATGTCGCCACATAGTTGTTGAACGGGATCAGAAATAAAAGGAAAACAATGTGAAGGTAATGTTGCAGGTGTTCCATTATTCCCGTCTTGCAAAATCTTGTTTGTGAGGAAGAGCTGTCATATTTGTCGTCAGTGTAAGTACATGCATGTGACGCCACAAAGGTTGCTTGTTAATGCAACCGACGACAGTAAGTGCTAGAGTTGGTGGGCGGGTCGTGTGTACCCCATGACGTGGGGGGAGGGTTAGAGTTGGCGGGTGGGGCTCTGTCTTGCGTGCGTGCGTGCGTATCCCATGGTCGGGCGACTTGGTGGATTATATATAGAAAAGCAGCAGGAACCGAAAAAAACAATGAAAAGTCAACGTGGCTCAGAGGTGCATGTGGACTGTAGCAGAGATGAAAGCGACTAAGGCGGTGTTTGGTGAGGTGCAGCGTGCCTCGAGAGCGAGGGTGGACTCGGGAAGAGGGTTAGAGTTGGCGGGCGGGGCTCTGTGAGTTGGAGGGCGTGGCTCTGTCTTGCGTGCGTCTTGCTTGCCATGGACTTAGTGAATTATATACAGCATATAGATAACGTCTCCCCACCTTTCCTTCTACATTTATAACTTCATGCAATTAGGTATAGTAAAAGACAAGCAGGAGTTAAGTCAGCCAGTCATTTTCCAACCTGCTATATCCTAACACAGGGTCATGGGGCTCTACTGGAGTCAATCCCAGCCAGCACAGGGCGCAAGGCAGGAAACAAACCCCGGGCAGGGCGCCAGCCCACCGCAGGAGTTAAGTTACACTTTAAATAATGTATTATTGATAATATTCATAAATAATAACAATAAGCAAAGTACATTTGAATATTGGCAACCACACTACCTGATACTGTAAATGCTGATGTGTAGTTTCAGGCAGCACACAGACTTGTTAGTTACTTAAAATGTCTCTAGTTAAGTCCTCATTTGTGGTCAGCTTTCTTCAGAACAGGCCACAAGCCTGTCTCAATATGGCTGCCGAGCTGTGCTCTTCATTGTGTTGTCCTTTTCAGATCATGTTGTGAGATGGTCATTCACCAGTTTGGTAAGAGAGAGAGAGCTTGGTAAAGCAAGCAAATTTATAGATTCTCTGTCCGACCCCTACAGCCAATAAGACGTTGTGGTACTTAAAGGCTTCTGATACAAGCCAATTCCAAACAGACTTACTTCAGACCAATGGGGGGATAGAACATCTTCACATCTGCCCCCAAAACCATATGTTAAGGTAAAGCTTGGCAGTTAGGCACCCTGGCTTTCCTGTGGGGGGTGACTGAGAAACAGCAGAGAAACACTTACCAAACTTGTTTGAGACACTTTCCCCCAACCCTGTCGTAAAATTCAAAGAGACTCATTCCTAAAAGGGGGGTAAGGGGTTCTTAAACCATCAAACCATTGCTGTTCTCATCAATAATGTAACACTAATATTACATTCTAAGTTACAAATAAAGACATACAAAATATTTATCAAATTGTATGCAAAATTTCACATCACAACACACAGCAGTCAGGTTTTTAGGTGAGGACTTATATCATAAACAGCATAACGACAGCCGTGTTCTAAAAAACCAAGTTGAAAATACAGTAAATAAAATATTCTTCAGCCCTTGGACAAACTAAAATGCTTTTATCTTAAGAATTCTGGTCAGCTTTGTCATGTGTTTTATTACAGCTTATTACTAATAAACTGATTACTCCATGTTTGACGGAGTCTGCCCCAGGCCTTATGCTGTAATACTGGTAACTGAAATGGAACACATTTTCACTCGAGAATAATAATGGCCATCAAATCTAACTCAAGGAGAACACAAATTATCAAAGACATCAGAAAACGGCGAAAAAACCCCTTGGCTTCTCTTGGTTAGCACAGCCCAATGACTTTGTCAATTAGATGGGGTGGCTCACCCACCTGCCCAGTTCCCAAATGCCAAAAGTGTTCTCGTCCTCATTTCCTGTCCAGTGTATCTCAAGAGCCTGGAGACCCACCTCCTTGTACCAATACACCCAAAATTCTTCTTCCAATTCCAAATTCAGTGGTCCATGGGTTAACAGTCATCTACTATACTAAGTGAAACTTCAGAATTACTGTCAGAGTCAGGGGGCACCTTCTCTGTGTACAGACACATGTAGTAGCCTCTGGTGTTTGCACGTCCAGAGAGGGGGGCTCAATACACTAGGTGACATAGGTGTCTGCCTAGGGCACTGTCATCTGAAATGTCATCTGATGTCATTACGAAAGTTAAGTGGAGTGCACTCTGGATGCCAATTTGGACCCCCTACTACCCGGTTGTCAAATTATGATAATAATGATTGGGCACTGCTTATGAAAGTAAAAGTGCACACGTTCCATAACACCTAAGAGGCATGTGTTCCTTAATGTCTACGGTACATGTGCAAAGGGGCAAATATTTGTGCTAGTGAAGGGGCACACAGTCCAGATGCCAATAGGGTGACAGGTGGTCGATGTCTAATAATACTGACTACCTACTATGGAGAACGAGGGGCTATGTCTGCCAACCCTGACTAAGGTTCCAAATGGGCTGCGACCGGGACTGACCCTAGAGCCCTGATCTTGAATCTTTCAAGCAGCCACCAGGTACCCTAGCCCACCCATCACAATTGATGACTGGGTGCTGCTCTTTCTCAGCAACCTAAAGGCCTCCTGCAAGGTTTCCCTGGTCATCTTCTTTAAAGAAGTGATCTGCTTCCTTCTTTTTCCAGTAGGGAACTCTTGTTGAAGCTCTATGGCCACTGAGGCTTCATTCCGTATATGGAATGAGAATCCGACATTTTCTTTCATTGGGAATAAGGTGTCAGAAAAGAAGAAGACAAAGGCAAGCAAAAAGCATTGGGGAAACTTCCCCGTGTAATCTCCAGATGAAGAATAATCAATAGTGACTGATCTTCTGGTCAGATGTAAGATATACGAGGGGATACCTAAAAATAACTAGAATTGAATAAAAAATTCTCTCTGTTATAAAAGAAAATCTTCAAACGAGACGAGATTATTGCCAAGAAATTTTTTCAAGTCCCGTTGTCCTCTCAACCATTTATTGTTAATGGCCCATGGCCACAGTCTTCTCACCTCTCATTCATGTGAATGCTTTTCTCAGACACACTTCCTGCACCCTCAGCTCTTATACATTTTTATGTTTTCCTCACTTTAAGTTCCCAATAAAAGAAGACTTAATATGTACAAATGTTATTGAAGAATTTCATCCCGAAGAGTTATCAACAGAAGAAATGAATACACGGGCAACCCTAGCACAGAGAAACGATGAAGTCAAATGAATTAACGCGAAAATTGTCGATCAGTTACACGGCAAATTGGTTAAATGCGTATCAATAGACTACGCTGAAACAGTTGGTGGTGATGGTGCAGAATATGAAAATATCAACTTACAATATCCTGTAGAATATCTACAACCATTAACACTTTCTGGCCGAATTACTGTTGAAAGAAGGATGTATTGTAATGTTATTGTGTAATTTATGTATGAGTGATGGGCTATGCAATAGGACAAGATTACCTGTATTAAAAATTGGTCAAACAATTCTGACATGTAAAATTTTAACATGCGACAAGAAAGGTACTGTAGTACATCTCACGCAGATAACATTAGACACCAAAGGAGATCTTGATATGCCATTCGTATTAAAACGTTTACAGTTTCCCATTTTCAAAAGCTTTTGCAATGACAATTAAAAAATCACATGGCCAAACATTCGAAATAGCTGGTTTATTTATTAAAGAGAAAGAAACGAAATTCACTTACAGGCAGGTATATGTTGCGTTGTCACGATGTAAGTCCAAACATGGAATCAAAATTCAATGCAATATTGAAGAACAGTTAATTCTAAATACATGTACTGTTTTTATTGAAGTTTTACAGTAAAAGTGTAAGTTTAAAAAGTATTTGCGTGTTAATGTCAAAGCCAAAGAGAACGAAAACGTATAATGCTACGAATATCTCTAACGCAACATGAAACATAATTTTTCTTTTGATTTATTATGTTTTACTATTTTTTACTATGGTTGATTATCTGCTGTAATGTAAAAACGTTAGGTCTATTATGCATATGCAATAATTCCCATGAAAATAACAATCTGTTTAAATTGTATATCTGCTTACCCATATGCGAGCAGCAGAAACGCAAAGTGGCTAACATGCAGCGCCCGCCCAGGGGTTGGCGAGCAAAGCAAGCAGGAGGCAGAGCCCCCTGGTTTTAATAATTTTTACTTACTGAAACTTTAGTCTCCTTCAAAGTACTCTCTCCATGTGAACGAATGCACTTGTCCCAACGGTTTTTCTACTGGTGGAAAAATTTTTGGAGTTGCTGAAGAGGAATGTTGTCCAGTGCCTGCAGCAATTTTTCTTTGACATCCTCCACGGTATAAAAACACTTTCCTTTGAGTTCTTTTTTTCATGTGTGGGAACATGAAAATGACGCACGGAGCAAAGATCATGTGACATTTCCCCTCGTTTGATACACGAAAGCCACTCGTAGGCCTGTGTTTTACTTCAAGCTTCCTCTTTAACAGCAGTTTCAAGCATCACTACAGTTTCAGCAGCTGTTTTCCCTGAGAGAAAACAAAATTTTAACGCAGACTCGCTGTTCTTTATGATCACCCATCACAAAAATCGCAGAACACGTTTAATAAGCACCAAGAAAAACCGACACGGGATGGCGTACAAACAATACAGAGCAACGCCACTTGGCAGACTGCCACAGAATACTGTAAGTACACTATAATAAATTTGCAACTAAGTCAAAATTGCACTCCAGGTACAGATTACGGTTATTTTTGGGTACCCCCTCGTACAGCTGATAACAGGGTACGATGAGTAGTGTTCTTTTATATCATGAAAGAGGAAGTCAAATTACAACGAAACACAGGAACGGGAAATGACACGAGTACAGGAACTGGAAGAGATGTCTTCAGTGGGGTGACTGAAGAGACTTCATTATATGGGGACCGGAAGTGATGTCATCAGAGGAGGACGGAAGTGACATCATCAGATGGTGACCAGAAGTTAAGTTATTGCTCGGGGCTGGAGGTGATGTCATCAAATTGGTAAGGATATTGTTGTTGTCTGGTTGGGATGAAAAAGATTGGTTATTCTTCCATAGGTCTGTTGGAAAGGGGAAAAAGGCATTGGTACTTGTCTCCAACCCTCTATCTGTTGTACTTTCACTCGCATTTGGACCTTATGGCTGCCTCCTAAGCACACATGTTTGACAAAGGTTACATCTCACTTTCTTTTCAGACAGCCATATGCCCTATAACACCTTTGTGATGCCCTTACTCTGACAACCTCATGGCACCTGGGTATCTCATCACACTTTGAATAGGAGTACACAATTACCTATAAACCATTTATAGGCTTTCCATGAAGCTTCTTGGAAAGAATCAAAAAGCATAACGTAGAAATTCATAATTCTAGCATCCCTTCTTGTACCCATGGCAACAGAACCAACCTAGTGAACAAAACTATCATGAATATAAAAAGCATGAAATCTGTAAGCAAAGTTCAGCTAAGCAAGGGAATGTGTGGGTAGGCGGTTTTACTATTTTGAGAAAAAGCTGAAGAGCTGTAAGGCTATCATTATGGAGGAAGCTGCAGCGCAAAGATTGAGTGTGTACGCGAATTTCGCATCCATAATGAAGATAAGACAATGGGAGGTTGGGGAAGGTAACTGGGGGGCTGTCATTACAGTTGTAAGACGATTTGGCTGAAAATTTTAAACTCACCAATGAGTTTCTGTGAGATCCTCTCTGTTTATTTAGTTTTTGGTGTGCTCATAATGTGCACAGGTCACACTTGTAGACGGGAACTGATTTTGGGTTGACATACCTGGTTGAACAAAAGTCAGGGACACGATTGGGATTCTCAATATTAAGTAAATAATTCAAACAAAGTTGTCAAGAAGTGCGTCAGACCTCTGCCTGTGAGCGTGTTCTTGTCCTCCTCTGCTCTTACGTCTGATTTAACTTGGGGAGGGAAGCATTTCGGCAGAGTGGAAGGCTATCTGGTGCAAGAAACATAACAAAGTCAGACTTGTTTTGATTCCAACTGATTAAATAAGAAGAGTTGTAAGTAAGTAAGTAAGTAAGTGAACTTTATTGTCATTCATACTATACAACAGTACAACAACGAATGCATAGCTGAACCAAATTGCGTTTCTCCAGGCTCAATGTGCAGACATAAAAGACAGGTGCATAAAAAACAACATACAGACATTACAAACATTTCACTTCTTACACAGAAAGTAGGTAAGACAGCACAAGGCAGCACAGTACAAACAATAAAAACAAAAGATATATATAAATGTAAGCCAGTCAGTGGGTGAAATACAGTATAATATGAAAGAAAATATTGCACATCGTTTCACAGTGATTGTGTTATTGCACTATATGGATACAATACAGTAATCCCTCGCTATATAGCGCTTCGCCTTTCGCGGCTTCACTCCATCGCGGATTTTATATGTAAGCATATTTAAATATATATCGCGGATTTTTTGCTGGTTCGCGGATTTCTGCGGACAATGGATCTTTTAATTTCTTGTGCATGCTTCCTCAGTTGGTTTGCCCAGTTGATTTCATACAAGGGACGCTATTGGCAGATGGCTGAGAAGCTACCCAACTTACTTTTCTCTTTCTCTTGAGCTCAGTTTCTCTGATCCTGACGTAGGGGGATTGAGCAGGGGGGCTGTTCGCAAACCTAGACGATACAGACGCTCGTCTAAAAATGCTGAAAGATTATCTTCATGTTGCTACCTTCTGTGCAGCTGCTTCCTGAAGCGACATGCTGCACGGTGCTTCGCATACTTAAAAGCTCAAAGGGCACGTATTGATTTTTCACTGTTTGTTTTTATCTGTCTCTCTCTATCTCTCTATCTCTCTCTCTCTGCTCCTGACGGAGGGGGTGTGAGCTGCCGCCTTCAACAGCTTTGTGCCGCGGTGCTTCGCATATTTAAAAGCCAAACAGCCCTATTGATTTGTTTGCTTTTCTCTCTCTCTCTCTGACATGCTCTGCTCCTGACTCGCACTCCTTTGAAGAGGAAGATATGTTTGCATTCTTTTAATTGTGAGACGGAACTGTCATCTCTGTCTTGTCATGGAGCACAGTTTAAACTTTTGAAAAAGAGACAAATGTTTGTTTACAGTGTTTGAATAAAGTTCCTGTCTCTCTACAACCTCCTGTGTTTCTGCGCAAATCTGTGACCCAAGCATGACAATATAAAAATAACCATATAAACATATGGTTTCTACTTCGCGGATTTTCTTATTTCGCGGGTGGCTCTGGAACGCAACTCCCGCGATGGAGGAGGGATTACTGTATTTATAAATAATATATACAATATAGACAATGTAATATTGTCCGATATTACAATACAATAGAATGTAAACTTAAGACCTATTTGTGGTAATAAAGTGCACAGTAAGTAAGAGAGCAAAAGGACAAAGGTTATTTAACAGAGTTTAGTATTCTGATGGCCTGGGGGAAGAAGCTACTGTTAAATCTGGTCGTTCTGCAGTGCATACTGCCGTAATGTTTTCCAGAGGGCAGAAGTTCAAACGGCTCCATGTGCCAGGTGTGTGGGATCTTAACAAATCTGCTCTGGCAACATGAGTAATGTAATTCTTGAACAGATGGGAGTGAGGACTCTATGATTTTCTCCACTGTTCTCATCACTCTTCGAAGTATCTTCTGTTCAGCGGCAGTGTAGCTACCATACCAAACTGAGATGCTGCTGGTCAATATACTTTCTATAGTGCCTCTGTAGAAAGTTGTGAGGACAGGAGAGGGAAGGTTTGCTCTTTTCAGCATTCGGAGAAAATGAAGTCGCTGTTGTGCCCTCTTGACAAGAGAAGTGGTATTTATGGTCCATGTCAGGTCATTATTATTATTATCTGTGATGTGCACTCCCAGAAACTTGGTGCTTCTCACTGACTCCACACTGTTTCCATGGATTGTAAGTGGCCGGTGTGGCATGTGCTTTCTCCTGAAGTCAACGACGATCTCTTTTGTTTTGTTGACATTCAGTGCTAGGTTGTTTTTTCCACACCAGGCAATGAGTTGATTGACTTCCTCTCTGTATGCGGAGTCATCATCATTACTGATGAGGCCCACTACTGTTGTGTCATCTGTGAATTTTATGATGTGATTCGATGTAATTGGCACAGCAGTCGTGTGTCAACAAGGTGAACAGTAGGGGGCTTAGAACACAGCCCTGGGGAACCCTAGTGTTCATAATGGTAGTCTCAGAGGTGTTTTTTCCAAGATGTACTGTCTGGGGGTCTGTCTGTGAGGATGTCTAATAACCAGTTACACAGAGGGGTGCTGATGCCTAGTTGCTCCAGTTTCTTTACCAGGTGGTGTGGGATGACAGTACTGAAGGCTGAGCTGAAGTCAATAAAAAAAATGTAGACACCAAATGGAGGAAGGATCTTTAGTTGGGGAACAATATATGTTAGAAAGCAAACAAAGCTATACTAAAAGGCAAACATTAGGTGAAAAAGGATTAGCAACCTGAAGCAACCATGTAGTCGTCAATCTGGAGAGAGAGAGAGAGAGAAAGAGTGAGAGAGAGAGAGTGAGAGGTCAGCACATTGCCGCACCCAACACCTGACAAACCAACTCAGGTAGGAATCCAAAACATCCAGGAACTTCAGCAGAATTACAAAGCAGGAAAGAAAATTCTCAAACAAAAGGAAAGAATGAAGCCAGAAACAATGCTTTGGAGTTCAGCGAGATGCAAGGAACGTGAAGGACTCAATGAATGTGCATTGGACTGAGGCAGGAAGCCTGCTTCAGTTCACCTGCCCTCCGAGTGGGAGTACCCCTCAACATAAGACCTGGGAGCCAAGGGGAGCTTACATGTGAAGGAGTGTGTGATAGAAGATAAGCGAAATGTTGGAAAGTTTGCAAATTTCATTTTTTTGCTCTTTAATAAATTTGCAAATCTTTCTGAAAACACGCTTTCACTTTGTCATTATGGGCTATTGAGTATCCCAACTCTGGTCCTGGAGGTTCTCCAGTGGCTGCAGGTTTTCATTCTAACCGTTTTCTTAATTAGTCCACTGTTTGTGCTGCTAATTCACTTCTTTTAAATTAATTTTAATTGACTTTTTTGTTAAGATTTTTTCCCCTGATCGTTCCTCTGAATTGCTTAATTTCTTTCCTTAAAATGGCACCCAAACAGAAATGAAATGGGAAATGAGTGAGCCAACAGAAGACCAACTAAGTCAGGGCCTCAAACTCCAACCAATTTCACTCCAACCACTTTCTCAGACACATCGAATTTTGTTGCAGCAGCACAGTTACCAATTTCTTTCGCCAGCTTCATATTTTCTTCTGATCGAACGCTCCATCGTAGATAAGGGATGCTCTTATGATAAAGGTGTATGAGGGTGTGTGATACAAACAACACGAATCAGTAGAAACGTCACTTCTGAATAGTTCGGGTATTACTATGTGGTGACGTAGGCACAATACATAGAAAACAAAGGCCGTGTGGTCCGTGGTTACTCTCTCTGGTGGGTGTTAGCATATCATAATCTCTTGGACCAATAGCGTGAGTTTACCGCATTCGAATTATACAATACCAGAAATTATACGGTGAAATCAAGCCCTAACCTATCCGCAGGAGAACTTAAACGTGAGTATATATGGTAAGTAGGTTTGAAAATGGATGGATGGGTGGTCACTTGTATTTTTAGTTCATATGTCTTTTCCCATATTTTATAAGATCATCAGTACTGCCATTATTATGAACATTCTGTAGAAATCCAAGTAGTTTACTTATTTGTCCATGTGAGAAACAGAGAGTATACATACAATGAAGAAACGTTGTGAAAAAAGTATTTGGATTTTTTTTCCCATTGCACCCTGTCATGGAGTATTTGGACAACGACACAGTTTTTATAAATATAATAAATGTGAAACAAAGCAATCAAGATGTGGTTAAAGTGTAGACTTTCAGCTTTAATTCAAGGAGTTTAACAAAAACATTGTATGAGCTGTTTAGAAAAGACTGACATTTTTACATGGTCCCACTATTTTCAGAGGCTCAAATGTATTTGGACTTCTTCTTCTTTTGGCTGCTCCTGTTAGGAGTTGCCACAGCAGATCGTCCAAAATTGTTGTCCGCATATTGATCTGGAAAAATTTTACACCGGATGTATTTGGACAAACTAAAATAATCCGAAATATAATGATCATTTTCAATATTTGGTTGGAAATCCTTTACAGTCAATGATTGCCTGAAGTCTGAACCCATGGCCATCTCCAAGTGTTGGGTGTCCATCCTAGTGATGTTTTGCCAGGCCTTTACTGCGGCTGTCTTCAGGTGCTGCTTGTTCGTTGGGGTTTTTTCTGTCTTCAGTTTTGTCTTCAGCCTGTGAAATGAATGTCGAGTTGGGTTGAGGTCAGTTGATTGACTTGGCCTTTGAAGAAACTTTCATTGCTTTGTGTTGAAAAGAGATTGGTTTGCTGTCACAGTATGTTTTGGCTGTACTGTGATGCATCATCCAATCAGTTATGCTGCATTTGGCTGAAACTGAGCAGACAGTGTCACCCCTGGACACTTCAGAATTCATCCTGCTACTTCAGCCAGCAGTCATCCATATTACTAACCGAGAATGGTAAACCAGATGGCATGGACGCAGGTACACGGTGATGGGACCATGAGACGTACTGCGCAGGCGCGTACAGCGCACGTCTCATAAACCGCAAGCGAAGTCGTATCCACCGTGCACGAAGGAGTCACGGCCCAAAAACGAAAGAGCTCAACTGACGTGAATGAGACATGAAGCAACAACGCGCCCATAGCTAACGACTAACGACACAGCCACACACAAAAGAGGATTCTGCGCTGCACCCCAGAGTCAAACGGAAGAGGCTACGGAGGCCCCACAGGTCCACACACCGCCATATTGTGAGTGGCGCTACTGCGGAGTGAAGTTAGCAATAATGTGCTGCTTGGGGTTGTACAAACCGCTGAACGCGTTACACCAAATTCAAACACAATACAGCTCAACGATACAAACACGAGCCCACCTGGATAAGATCAATGAACGCAGGCGCCCACAACGCGCGTCTGAAACTGCGGAAGCAAAGCAGGCATGGGTTCAAAACAAACGAGCTCGACTGACGGATATACAAACACGTGCCCGCATGGATACAATCAATGAACGCAGGCACCTACAACGCGCCTCTGAAATGCCGCGGGCAAAGCGGGCACGGCTCCAAAACGAACGAGCTCGACTAATGTATTTCAGGATACCCAACGCCGGGGGTAGGCGAGCGAAACGAGCAGGGGGCGGAGCCTCCTTGTAACATCAATAAACACCAGTGACTGACTTCCATTCACAGACATGAATGTTTCACAGATGATGTCGTATTCATTTGATCACGAGCCATTGCTTCTCTTCTCCACACTCTTTTCTTTCCATCCTTCTGGTACATATTGATATTAAGTTTCCTTCGTTCAAAGAAAATTGATCCAAAACTGGAAAGGCTTTTAAAAAATGCTTTCTGGCAAAGTCTAATCTGTCCTTCCTATGCTTGAGGCTTACCATTTGGTTGCACCTTGTGGTTGTAACGGCCGACCCCTTACCCAGCCGGCAGCTACACCTCCAAGACCTGTGGCCTGGATAATTTAATGAGTATGAATCTAACTATCAAGCCGTACCTCTAACAAATTACACTTTTCCCCACAATCGACGGTGTAAATATAAACACACAAAAGCAGGTATGTAAAATTATACTGATTAATGTATTAAATCAAACAACAAGACAAATGCAAAAATAGAAAGATAAACATATATAAATATACAGTAAATATCCCTCCACCACATCAACAACGAGACACCACCATATATAAATACAACAAAACCCTCCCTTGCCCCTGTAATATATAACACACAACATGAATAACAAAAAATGAATGATATACGGAATGATCGTGAACTTGAGTCTGGTTATAAAAACTGTCCTGAATATGGTTGACTGAACTAGCAATAAATGAGTCGTTTGATTTTCCCGGAACAAAATGGAGCAGCCTCACCATGAATCCTCGGTGCGTGGTGGATGATGAAGTCCGACCCCGGGGTCTCTCGTGATGAGGGTAAGTCTGGCGGATTGAAAAACAAACTGGATGAAAACGCGCGATGTGGAATTTAGCAGGTACAGATGGCTCGTGGTCGTGAAAATGAAAAGTCTTCTTCTCTGATAGGCCTACCTCCTGGAGAATGTTTTTGTTTTCGGCTAAATGTTGTCAAAGGGTTCTTCTTCACCAAGAACAGAATTCTACAATCTTGCATATCTATATATATTCTTGTAACTGTGCATCAGCTGGGGGTGACATCAGCACTAGGTCAACCCCAATAAGAGCTGGCATTCTGTTGTTTAAATGAGCAGCTTTAGTACGCCATTCTGTTGTAGAATAAGCGGGCAGACCTTCTAAAGTAGGGGTTCTTAACCCCTAGGGGGTCCATGGATGGGTTTCAGGGGGTCCATGAGGATCAGATAAAAATTAACATTTACATTCACTATACAGCCCGGTACTGTTGATTTAGACAAGTTGTAATAATAGTAGTAGTAATGGTAGTAGAAAACGTATTAGTAGTAGATCTGGTTTAATTTGCCCAAGAGGATTGTATTTCATAATTATAATGAGTGGCCATTATTTTTTGCATCGTTTTTAGACTGTTTACTTTAAAGTTTAATAATACTTGTGTATGTCATATACAGCGCATCCGGAAAGTATTCACAGCGCATCACTTTTTCCACATTTTGTTATGTTACAGCCTTATTCCAAAATGGATTAAATTCATTTTTTTCCTCAGAATTCTACACACAACACCCCATAATGACAACGTGAAAAAAGTTTACTTGAGATTTTTGCAAATTTATTAAAAATAAAAAAATTGAGAAAGCACATGTACCTAAGTATTCACAGCCTTTGTCATGAAGCTCAAAATTGAGCTCAGGTGCATCCTGTTTCCCCTGATCATTCTTGAGATGTTTCTGCAGCTTCATTGGAGTCCACCTGTGGTAAATTCAGTTGATTGGACATGATTTGGAAAGGCACACACCTGTCTATATAAGGTCCCACAGTTGACAGTTCATGTCAGAGCACAAACCAAGCATGAAGTCAAAGGAATTGTCTGTAGACCTCCAAAACAGGATTGTCTCAAGGCACAAATCTGGGGAAGGTTACAGAAAAATTTCTGCTGCTTTGAAGGTCCCAATGAGCACAGTGGCCTCCATCATCCATACGTGGAAGAAGTTCGAAACCACCAGGACTCTTCCTAGAGCTGGCCGGCCATCTAAACTGAGCGATCGGGGGAGAAGGGCCTTAGTCAGGGAGGTGACCAAGAACCTGATGGTCACTCTGTCAAAGCTCCAGAGGTCCTCTGTGGAGAGAGGAGAACCTTCCAGAAGGACAACCATCTCTGCAGTAATCCATCAATCAGGCCTGTATGGTAGAGTGGCCAGATGGAAGCCACTCCTTAGTAAAAGGCACATGGCAGCCCGCCTGGAGTTTGCCAAAAGGCACCAAAAGAAAATTCTCTGGTCTGATGAGACAAAGATTGAACTCTTTGGTGTGAATGCCAGGCATCACGTTTGAAGGAAACCAGGCACCGCTCATCACCAGGCCAATGCCATCCCTACAGTGAAGCATGGTGGTGACAGCATCATGCTGTGGGGATGTTTTTCAGCAGCAGGGACTGGGAGACTAGTCAGGATAAAGGGAAAGATGACTGCAGCAATATACAGAGACATACTGGATGAAAACCTGCTCCAGAGCGCTCTTGACCTCAGACTGGAGCGACAGTTCATCTTTCAGCAGGACAACGACCCTAAGCACACAGCCAAGATATCAAAGGAGTGGCTTCAGGACAACTCTGTGAATGTCCTTGAGTGGCCCAGCCAGAGCCCAGACTTGAATCCGATTGAACATCTCTGGAGAGATCTTAAAATGGCTGTGGACCGACACTTCCCATCCAACCTGGTGGAGCTTGAGAGGTGCTGCAAAGAGGAATGGGCGAAACTGGCCAAGGAGAGGTGTGCCAAGCTTGTGGCATCATATTCAACAAGACTTGAGGCTGTAATTGCTGCCAAAGGTGCATCGACAAAGTATTGAGCAAAGGCTGTGAATACTTATGGACATGGGATTTCTCTGTTTTTTTATTTTTAATAAATTTGCAAAAACCTCAAGTAAACTTTTTTCACGTTGTCATTATGGAGTGTTGTGTGTAGAATTCTGTGGAAAAAAATGAATTTAATCCATTTTGGAATAAGGCTGTAACATAACAAAATGTGGAAAAAGTGATGCGCTGTGAATATTTTCTGGATGCACTGTATGTATGAGACAATCAAATCTCGATAAATAAAGTTCATTAAATTCAATGCATACAAAGTTGTGCTTATGTGAATATTTCTGGGGAATGGCTTTCATTAGATTCTTAACGGGGTCCGTGACTCAAAAAAGGCAAAAGAGCAATGGAATCAGCAAAAACCCATTGCGTCAGCACAAGCAGGGACCACACAGCACTACACACTTCCTGACGTGCCGCTAACTGGCTGCAAAATAAGAGGCAGCACATCCCTCAGGCTACCCCTGCACTTTCCGGGTATGTGGATATCTACAGCATGTGCACCTCTGCTGCTGCCAGGCATACAGAAAATCAACAAGGCATCAGTGCTGTTTTTGTACTAATCAGATAAAAAGTATCAGATTGATTTTGATGAATGTATCTTATATTGTCATGCTTGGGTTACAGATTTTCACAGAAACACAGGAGGTTGTAGAGAGACAGGAACTTTATTCAAACACTCAAACAAACATGTCTCTTTTTCAAAAGTTTAAATGTGCTCCTTGACAAGACGGAGATGACAGTTCCATCTCACGATTAAAAGAATGCAAACATATCTTCCTCTTCAAACTACAACAACAACATTTATTTATATAGCACATTTTCATACAAAAAGTAGCTCAAAGTGCTTTACATAATGAAGAAAAGAAAAATAAAAGACAAAATAAGAAATTAAAATAAGGCAACATTAGTTAACATAGAAAAGGAGTAAGGTCCGATGGCCAGGGTGGACAGAAAAAACAAAAAAAAAAAAATCCAGAAAGCTGGAGAAAAAAATAAAATCTGTAGGGGTTCCAGACCACGAGACCACCCAGTCCCCTCTGGGCATTCTACCTAACATAAATGAAATAGTCCTCTTTGTAGTTAGGGTTCTCACGGAGTCACTTGATGCTGATGGTCATACAGACTTCTGGCTTTTAATCCATCCATCATTGTTGGAACATCATGGTACTTAGAGTAGTTGCGCCACCACCAAAAGGACACCGGAAAAGGAAACAGAAGAGAGAGTAGGGATTTTAGAGCCACCGTGAATAGTTATTATAATGAATTGGATATACAGAGTATCAGGATTAAATTACAGTGAAGTTATGAGAAGGCCATGTTAAAGTTATGTTTTTAGCAGTTTTTTAAAGTGCTCCACTGTATTAGCCTGGCGAATTCCTACTGGCAGGCTATTCCAGATTTTAGGTGCATAACAGCAGAAGGCCGCCTCACCACTTCTTTTAAGTTTTGCTCTTGGAATTCTAAGGAGACACTCAGTTGAGGATCTGAGGTTGCGATTTGGAATATAAGACGTCAGACATTCCGATATATAAGACGGGGCGAGATTATTTAAGGCTTTATAAACCATAAGCAAAATTTTAAAGTCAATCCTGAATGACACAGGTAGATAGATAGATAGATAGATAGATAGATAGATAGATAGATAGATAGATAGATAGATAGATAGATAGATAGATAGATAGATAGATAGATAGATAGATAGATAGATAGATAGATAGATAGATAGATAGATAGATAGATAGATAGATAGATAGATAGATAGATAGATACTTTATTAATCCCAATGGGAAATTCACATTCTTCAGCAGCAGCATACTGATACAATAAATAATATTAAATTAAAGAATGATAATAATACAGGTGAAAAAAAACAGACAATAACTATGTATAATGTTAAATATTAACGTTTACCCCCCCCTGGTGGAATTAAAGAGTCGCATAGTTTGGGGGAGGAACGATCTCCTCAATCTGTCTGTGGAGCAGGACAGTGACAGCAGTCTGTCGCTGAAGCTGCTCTTCTGTCTGGAGATGACATTATTTAGTGGATGCAGTGGATTCTCCATAATTGATAGGAGCCTGCTGAGCACCCTTCGCTCTGCCACTGATGTTAAACTGTCCAGCTCCATGCCAACAATAGAGCCTGCCTTCCTCACCAGTTTGTCCAGGCGTGAGGCGTCTTTCCTCTTAATGCTGCCTCCCCAGCACACCACTGCGTAGAAGAGGGCGCTCGCCACAACTGTTTGATAGAACATCTGCAGCATCTTATTGCAGATGTTGAAGGAAGCCAGCCTTCTAAGGAAGTATAACCGGCTTTGTCCTTTCTTGCACAGCGCATCAGTATTGGCAGTCCAGTCTAATTTATCATCCAGCTGCACTCCCAGATATTTATAGGTCTGCACCATCTGTACACAGTCACCTTTGATGATCACTGGGTCTATGAGGGGTCTGGGCCTCCTAAAATCCACCACCAGCTCCTTGGTTTTGCTGGTGTTCAGGTGTAGGTGGTTTGAGTCGGACCATTTAACAAAGTCATTGATTAGGTCCCTATACTCCTCCTCCAGCCCATTCCTGATACAGCCCACGATAGCAGTGTCATCAGCGAACTTTTGCACATGGCAGGACTCCGAGTTGTATTGGAAGTCCGATGTATATAGGCTGAACAGGACCGGAGAAAGTACAGTCCCTTGTGGCGCTCCTGTGTTGCTGACCACAATGTCAGACGTGCAGTTCCCAAGACGCACATACTGAGGTCTGTCTTTAAGATAGTCCACGATCCATGCCACTAGGTATGAATCTAATCCCATCTCTGTCAGCTTGTCCCTAAGGAGCAGAGGTTGGATTGTGTTGAAGGCGCTAGAGAAGTCTAGAAACATAATTCTTACAGCACCACTGCCTGTCCAAGTGAGAGAGGGATCGGTGTAGCATATAGATGATGGCATCTTCCGCTCCCACCTTCTCCTGATATGCAAACTGCAGAGGGTCAAGGGCGTGTTGAACCTGTGGCCTAAGGTGGTGAAGCAGCAGCCTCTCCATGGTCTTCATCACATGTGATGTCAGAGCAACAGGCCGAAAGTCATTCAGCTCACTAGGACGTGATACCTTTGGGATTGGGGTGATACAAGATGTTTTCCAAAGCCTCGGGACTCTCCCCTGTTCCAGGCTCAGGTTGAAGATGCGCTGTAGAGGACCCCCCAGCTCCGATGCACAGACCTTCAGCAGTCGTGGCGATACTCCATCTGGACCCGCTGCTTTGCTGGCATGAAGTCTCCTCAGCTCTCTGCTCACTTGCGCTGTTGTTATTATGGGTGGGGATGTTTTTCCTATGCTGGTATCAGCAGAAGGATGTGTGGAGGGTGCAGTACTCTGAGGTGAGAGTGAGAGTGGGTTAGGGTGGTCAAACCTGTTAAAGAAGTTGTTCATTTGGTTTGCTCTCTTCACGTCTCTCTCAATGGTGGTACCCCGCTTCGAGCTGCAGCCAGTGATGATCTTCATCCCATCCCACACTTCCTTCATGCTGTTATTCTGCAACTTCTACTCCAGCTTTCTCCTGTACTGCTCCTTCGCCGCCCTGAGTTGGACTCGGAGTTCCTTCTGCACGCGCTTGAGCTCATGCTGATCACCGTCTTTAAAAGCCCTTTTCTTCTGGTTCAAAAGGCCCTTGATGTCACTTGTAATCCATGGCTTGTTGTTAGCATAGCAGCGTACTGTTCTTACTGGAACTACAATGTCCATACAGAAGTTGATGTAATCAGTAGTGCAGTCAACAACTTCCTCAATGTTCTCATTATGAGATCCCTGCAGGATATCCCAGTCTGTAGTTCCAAAAAGTTCTCTCAGAGTATTCTCAGCCTCCGGGGTCCACTTCCTGAATGATCGTGTGGTTACAGGTAGGACTCTAACTTTTGGTTTATAGTGAGGCTGAAGCTGAACCAAGTTATGATCTCCTTTCCCAAGCGCAGGCAGCGGGGTGGCGCTGTATGCGTCTTTAACGTTTGCATACAGTAAATCAATAGTCTTATTTCCCCGGGTGTTACAGTTCACATACTGGGAGAATGCAGGCAATGTTTTGTCCAGCGTCACATGGTTAAAGTCTCCAGCGATTAGCACAAGCGCCTCAGGGTGCTGCGTTTGTAACTTAGCAACAGCGGAATGGATGATGTCACTCGCTGACTCCACGTCTGCCCGAGGAGGAATGTATACAATAACAACAATGACATGTCCAAACTCTCTGGGCAAATAGTAGGGACGTAAACTTACGGCCAACAGTTCGATATCCCTGCAGCAAGTGGAGATTTTGACGTTAACATGTCCAGAGTGACACCACCGTGTATTAACATAGAGAGCGAGTCCTCCTCCTTTGTGCTTACCACAGGTACTTGCATCTCTGTCCGCTCTAACTGTGCTAAACCTGGGTAGCTCCACGTTGGCATCTGGGATGGTGTTAGTTAGCCACGTTTCGCAAAAACACAACAAACTGCATTCTCTGTAGGTCCTTACATTTTTCACCAGGTAACCAGTGTAGTGACATCAAAACTGGAGAGATGTGCTCGGATTTTCTTTTCCTGTACTCCTTTCACTTTCAAAGGAGTGCGCATCAGGAGCAGGAAAGGACAGAGAGAGAGAAAGGCAAACAATCAATCAAAAACTGACAGGTGCTGTTCGGACTTTTAAGTCTGCGAAGTACCATGCGGATCACGTGATAGATCAGCTGCAAGTAAGCCCAGCAAGCAATGGAGCAATGTGAAGGTAGTCTTTCAGCATCTTTTTTTTAACCTGTAGGGGTGAAATCAGCCCCCCAGCTTACATTGTTTCTGTGCTTCTGGACGTGGAAGCAAGCATCTCTTCCACTTTTCTGAACTGAGGTCTGAGTAAACCCCTGCCCATGGAGTAGCCCAGTTATTGAGTCTCAGACATACCCAGTTTACATTTCTTGGGGTTAGCTGTCAAACCAGCCTGTCTTAAGCTTTCAAGGACAGCCTGGAGACATTCTAAATGTGTTTGCCAATCATTACTGAAAATCATGACATCATTGAGATACGCCCCAGAATACTCGGCATGAGGACGCAAGATCTGGTCCATCATACACTGGAAAGTTAGAGGCACGCCATGAAGCATTTGACAAGCAAGCAATGGAACAATATGAAGTTAGTCTTTCAGCGTCTTTTTTTTTAACCTGTAGGGGTGCGATCAGCCCCCCCAGCGTACAATATGTTTATTGAGGGTAGAAGTGAATAATAAACCATAGATAGATAGATAAATAGATTGATCTACTTATTTATTTATTTTTTATTGAATTTATTAAAAACATATAATATTCCATACAAGCAAGTCAAAGTTAACAAAACTAAAATCAATTCAACCCCCACCAGAGGTGGGCAGTAACGAGTTACATTTACTTGAGTAACTTTTTAAAAAAAATGTTACTTCTAAGAGTAGTTTTACTGCACCATACTTTTTACTTTTACTTGAGTACATTTGTGAAGAAGAAACGCTACTCTTACTCCGCTACATTGGGCAACACTTGAATCGTTACTTTTTTTCCATTATACGCGCTATATTTTTGCCAGAGAGAAGCCGCCAGTGGATCTACTGCATGAACTGTTTCACCAATCGGACGTAGCAACAATAATCACATGGCTCCGTTTCACCAATCAGACGTAGCCATGCAGTCACATGACCACACACAAACTGTGGCTGCATAGCGGAACAAACTCCTCACAGACAGTGGACAGGGAAAGAAAGAATACATGAAAAATGAGAGCCAACTCCTGCTGAAGCTTAACCATCACTTCACTGAGTGAAGAACAAGCAGGTTTTAACCAAACCTGCACAGACACAGACAGTCAAGGTAAAGTGAGACTTCTTGTACGTGCACAAGCTGCCATCTTCTAATGTTATTTTCTATCAGCTGTGCTATTTGGAGAGCAAGTGAATATACAGTATGATACTGTCAGTGTACAGTCAGTATATCTTGTCACTGTTCAGACATACGTGTTACCTACTGTAGGTATTGGCTTCAAAAGCTTTGTTATGAAAAACTGAGATTTGGAACTTAGTGCTATTTGTGCATCTTTATTTTGTAAAGATGTTATTTATTTTCACTCATTTTTTATTTTATTATTTGGAAAAAGCAGAATTTGCACATTATTTTATATTTGTGTCTGTCTTATTACATCCATCCATCCATCCATTGTCTCCCGCTTATCCGAGGTCGGGTCGCGGGGGCAGCAGCTTGAGCAGAGATGCCCAGACTTCCCTCTCCCCGGCCACTTCTTCTAGCTCTTCCGGGAGAATCCCAAGGCGTTCCCAGGCCAGTCGAGAGACATAGTCCCTCCAGCGTGTCCTGGGTCTTCCCCGGGGCCTCCTCCCGGTTGGACGTGCCCGGAACACCTCACCAGGGAGGCGTCCAGGAGGCATCCTGATCAGATGCCCAAGCCACCTCATCTGACTCCTCTCGATGCGGAGGAGCAGCGGCTCTACTCTGAGCCCCTCCCGGATGACTGAGCTTCTCACCCTATCTTTAAGGGAAAGCCCAGACACCCTGCGGAGGAAACTCATTTCAGCCGCTTCTATTCGCGATCTCGTTCTTTCGGTCACTACCCATAGTTCATGACCATAGGTGAGGGTAGGAACATAGATTGACTGGTAAATTGAGAGCTTCGCCTTGCGGCTCAGCTCCTTTTTCACCACGACAGACCGATGCAGCGCCCGCATTACTGCGGATGCCGCACCGATCCGCCTGTCGATCTCACGCTCCATTCTTCCCTCACTCGTGAACAAGATCCCGAGATACTTGAACTCCTCCACTTGAAGCAGGATCTCGCTACCAACCCTGAGAGGGCACTCCACCCTTTTCCGGCTGAGGACCATGGTCTCGGATTTGGAGGTGCTGATTCTCATTCCAGCCGCTTCACACTCGGCTGCGAACCGATCCAGAGAGAGCTGAAGATCACGGCCTGATGAAGCAAACAGGACAACATCATCTGCAAAAAGCAGTGACCCAATCCTGAGCACACCAAACCGGACCCCCTCAACGCCCTGGCTGCGCCTAGAAATTCTGTCCATAAAAGTTATGAACAGAATCGATGACAAAGGGCAGCCCTGGCGGAGTCCAACTCTCACTGGAAACGGGTTCGACTTACTGCCGGCAATGCGGACCAAGCTCTGGCACCGATCGTACAGGGACCGAACAGCCCTTATCAGGGGGGCCGGTACCCCATACTCTCGGAGTACCCCCCACAGGATTCCCCGAGGGACACGGTCGAATGCCTTTTCCAAGTCCACAAAACACATGTAGACTGGTTGGGCAAACTCCCATGCACCCTCCAGGACCCTGCTAAGGGTATAGAGCTGGTCCACTGTTCCGCGACCAGGACGAAAACCACACTGTTCCTCCTGAATCCGAGGCTCGACTATCCGACGGACCCTCCTCTCCAGGACCCCTGAATAAACTTTTCCAGGGAGGCTGAGGAGTGTGATCCCTCTGTAGTTGGAACACACCCTCCGGTCCCCCTTCTTAAAGAGGGGGACCACCACCCCAGTCTGCCAATCCAGAGGCACTGTCCCTGATGTCCATGCGATGTTGCAGAGGCGTGTCAACCAAGACAGTCCTACAACATCCAGAGCCTTGAGGAACTCCGGGCGTATCTCATCCACCCCCGGGGCCCTGCCACCAAGGAGTTTTTTGACCACCTCGGTGACCTCAGTCCCAGAGATGGGGGAGCCCACCTCTGAGTCCCCAGGCTCTGCTTCCTCATTGGAAGGCATGTTAATGGGATTGAGGAGGTCTTCGAAGTACTCCCCCCACCGACCCACAACGTCCCGAGTCGAGGTCAGCAGCGCACCATCCCCACCATATACAGTGTTGACACTGCACTGCTTCCCCTTCCTGAGACGCCGGATGGTGGACCAGAATCTCCTCGAAGCCGTCCGAAAGTCGTTCTCCATGGCCTCCCCAAACTCCTCCCACGCCCGAGTTTTTGCCTCAGCAACCACCAACATATTACATATTACAACATTTCTAAAAAATAAATAATTTATTATGATCAAACAGTTACTCAGTACTTGAGTAGTGTTTTTACCAAATACTTTTATACTCTTACTTGAGTAATTTTTTGGATGACTACTTTTTACTTCTACTTGAGTAATATTATTTTGAAGTAACGCTACTCTTACTTGAGTACAGTTTATGGCTACTCTACACACCTCTGACCCCCACCCATGACAAAGAGAGGAAGGCCAACAGCCAGAGCAAAACTTTTGAGAGTAGTAAAGAGAGAAAAGAGTCTTTCCACCCAGTATAAATGCTTACTCTAAAATGTTATTGATTAGATCCTGACAGGTTTTAAAAAATGTTTGCACAGATCCTCTAAGAGAGAATTTGATTTTTTTCCAATTTCAAAAAGTTTATAACATCAGTTACCCACTGACCTAAAAGAGGCAAGTTAGGATTCTTCCAGTTGAGCGAGATAAGTCTACGTGCCAAAAGTGTAGTGTAAAACGGTATAGCCCGGACACAGACAGGCAGACACGTTGCAGTCCATCACCACACGTTTATTCATCTACTCACTATTATTTACAATGTCCAAGTGCACCGTCACCAAACACCCCCCACAGTCTCTCCACAATCTCGGCCTCTCCCCTAGCCGTTCCTTCACTGCAAACACAGGGCCTCTCTTCGCCCGCCTCCTTCTCCAACCTCATCCTCCTCCTCACCCGACTCCGGCCTTGATTGTCGGAAGGCAGACCCTTTTATAGGCAGCTGATTGACGGCCGCACCCGGCCACCTGCCACAGTAGTAAAGGCAATTACAGTTTGTTTGTCCTTCTCCACTTTAAGCCCATCTAGAAGCCCACCAAATACAGCTGTCAGTGGGTTAGGAGGGATTGTGACACCAAGGCTGTCTAAAAGACATTTAAAGATTTTGGTCCAAAATGATGTTAATTTGGCCCAAAACATGTGGCCTAGTGCGGCCTGAGCTTTAGTGCAAAGTTCACAGATTGGTTCTTGCCCTGGAAACATCTTGGACAATTTCAAATGAGACAGATATGCTTGATAAAAGATTGATCTACTTTATTGATCCCTGAGTGGAAATTCACAAATTCCTGGTCTCAGATGGTACATCGTGGGCTGCTGAGCAGATGGCGTTTGAATCCTCGCCTATTCCCAGTCCGTGTGCGGTTTGCACCTTCCCTGCTTGAGTTTTCCTCCTGCATCCCACTGATGCCAAGATAATGTCTGGCTACCTTTCACCCTAAAATTGTTTTAAGCTACTTTAGAATATGTTGGATGGATGGATGTTCTCAAACTCTTGTTAGGAAGGCATTTTCATACACAAGACTGCTTTTACTTTAATGGGACCCTAGTCTTGAACAGAATGTAGGCCTTGGGGGGACTTCATGCCCCTGTTGTGTTAAATTGTGGCTCTTGCAGCTGAAATCACCTGTGTCATTTGGAGTTTAACGTGTGGCTACAAAGAATAAACACATACCTGTTGTCATTCGGGTGATTATCTGAGTGAGACTGATGAAGACCAGCAACTTCCAGATGGTTATAAATTCCTCTCTGGTAACCACTGCCACCACTGTAAAATGTCTAGGATGAGCCTGTAGGTGAGAGACGTTGATCTTCATCCTGTGTACACATCAGCAATACAGTAGACCCACACAAAGTCGCGGTTCAGAGTTTGAAGCCTCAGTCGTTCGTGGATTTTTCCTTAGAACCTATCTAATAAATTGTTAGCGGAAACCAAAAATATCCTCTGCAATTTTTTTATGGCTTTTTCGTGGCAATACTGTACTGTAGGGAGAACAGGAAGCAACCGTAGAGGAAAACGTGGCTTGGGATGGTGAAAGTAGCCAATCCGAGAGCGTTATTCATTTCTCTTTGCTGCTGATTGGCTGCTGCCCTGTGACGCATCTCCGGCAGATGCAGCCCAGCATTCCCGCATCATAGCAGTTAACCGTGTGTAGCTATCTCGAGTGTTTCGCTGAGTGTTCTCGTGTTTTTCGTTTTGTTCTTCGTAAAGCCTCAAGATGTCGCCCAAACGTCCTGCACCTTCTAAGGCTTCTGGCAATGAACCGAAGCGCCAGAAGAAGTTTAAGACACTCCAGGAGAAGATTGAACTACTGGATTTGCTCCGGGAACTAAAAAGTTATGCCGCAGTAGCCACCCGAGGAGTTGTAAACCTCTGCTTTGCAGTGCAGTCATTATCTTCATTACATACCTTCATCGTACTGCATAGCTAATTCATCATCATCATCGTCTTCAATCAATATCATGCATTATTGGTGAGTACCCATACATTTTACTGTATTTTTATTAAATTAAATTAAATTATTACATATTTACCCTACTTATACCAAAGAAAATGCGCTTGCATGAATTCCAGTCCATATAGCAGTAACATCGGTATTTTACATTCTAGCACTGCGGGAGACACAGCAGTACAGTACTGTGCAGTAGACGGGTTTACCTTTACATTCATTTTTTAGGGTAATGTATGAAGCTGAGTTTGAAATGAAATTAAAGTGTTTTGGGGGCATATTTAGGGTTTAAACTATAAAAATAGGCATTTTTTTGATCACAGCCAAAATTTGCAGTTTATCACAATTCGTGGGTTCATTAGGAACGTAACCCCCGCGAATTTCAGGGGTCATCTGTACTGGCAGCGTTCGTTCATCATTTCATTTAATCATCAGTTATTACTTGGAGGTTCTTGGGACACCAACCCCTTTTCAATTCTCGGTTGTGTTTTTCGATTCCACTACAAAGAGTTTGGCAAATATGGTGATGCAAAGATGGGTGCTGCAAGTTGGGTTTGAGTCTCATGCCCCATTGGTGCCCATCATTGTGGAGGGGCTTGCACATTCTCCCTGTCCCTGTGTGAGTTTTCTGCCGGGTGCTCCAGTTTATGTCAGGCACCTCTAATGCCATGTGGTTTCACTTAATTCTCTAATGGCGTCCGGAGTGTGTGGGCTCTGTGATGGACTGGTTTCTTGTCCAGGACTAATGCCACGGGGTAGTCTTTGGCATCCAGAGAGCCTGATCTGGTCTGTAGATGTTGAGATGTGGTGTGCAGAGAGGCCTCCTATTTGGAACTTATTTACAGTGGCGGACATGTGGTTTGTTTTTTTTTTTTAATTCAGAAGAGTTTTTGTTTGTCTCTCAAGGCGATCATCTCTGTGTAAAATATGAGTCAACGCCTTCATTTTCTGGGATTCTGATCAACATTGGATAATAAATTGGAAAAAACAAGATCCTGGTGACTTGAAAGCCAATGTCAAACAGTTGTTTTTCACATTTTAGAATATGTATTTTATTAAAGCTAGGGAGGGGGCATAAATCACAACTGAGAGTAAGAATACAGTACACATAAATATTCTGTAAGAGCCTTATGAAACTGGCCACACAGGATACCCTGCCTTATGGGCCTTGATTGCTCTCCAAATTGCTCCCCTCCTCTCCTTTTCGTGTCATTGCTCTCACAATACTCAAAGCCAAAATGTCTTTCTCTCTCTCGCTACCCAGACAGCATTAGCAGTGAGGTTTCTCTGAACTGCCTTTCATATTCCGCAGCAGCCGTGGTGGAGCATCTTAGCCACTTCACTCAATGATGGCGCTGCCCCTCTCCTGTGGATCTAGAAAGTCACTCAATGTGGTGTGGGCTCACCCAGTGGGCATGCAACTCTGTGAAGAAGAAGTTCCGCTTCTAGTTGTCTAACGGTGCAAACATTAAGAGCGCAGAGGTTTTAAACTTTTTTTTGTTTTCATTTATTAATAACAAGCTACTAGAGTCAAGGGTGCTGGTTTTGAATCCAGATAAGTTCAAGATGGTTCAACAGGAGCAGGAACAAGATGATGAGGGTTACGTTTAACCACATAACTATCAGTACATGAGCGTGTGGTTAAGATAAAAGGCGATTTTTAAAGCCTTCCTTTCGCCAGAAGTGACTCTACTCCATTGGGCCCTTAACCTGCAGTTGTTCCATCCTGGGTAGGACATTAACCTGCATCCAGCCCTGCGAGCAGGTCCTCCAACTTATAGGGAAAACTTGGAGGGTTGGTGGCAGGACTGGCACTCCAGCCACTGTACAAAACCTCAGACTGTTGCAGTGTGGTGCTGAGGTTCCTTGTGGTTCGGAAACAAGCTATCAGCACATACTCCCAACCTCCTCCTCCTCCTCCTCCTCATTTTGACATATCGACTCTCTCTCTATGAAATCCTAAGCCTAAAATTGGAATAATTTTGTGCAACGATTTTATGTGAAGTTTTTATGTCACGCTTTAAATCAGGCTCATTTGAAAACCTACATATATATGTTTGGTATCATTCATTTCAGAATTTATCGGACTTTAATGTGATGCTGTTAGATTTTCAGATTCTTATTCCGTTTTTAAAATCTAAAACTAAAAAATATGAAGAACTCACATCCCACGAGACGAGACTTTGTGCCAAGGGATTTAACCACAACTGGGGCCGGAAATAAAAGACAAAGAGTAGATGACAAAGACAGCTGCTGTACAGGCTTTGAAATGTTCGAAGCGCAGCACAAGATGCAGATCACGCGGCACGGCAGCAGCAGCAAGTCAGCAGCTGATTGAGCAAAGAGGGGGTGTCAGAAGAGCGACCGCGTCTCCTTGGGGTGCGTTCAGCCCCCCCTCTTCACAATGCGAGCGGCAAAGATGCAAAGTGGCTGGCACGTAGCGCAGAAAAGGGGGGAAGCAAGCAGGGAGTAAGCCCTCTAGTCTTATATATAAACGTCTACGCATGGAAGTGTGTGTGTGTCTGTCTGTCCATCCCGGAAGTGAGAGGTGGAGACGGGGTAAGGGCTCCACCTCTGAGGATACACAAGCGAGGCCAGCACATCGGCAAAACGAAACCTCCAAAGAGAGCATCACCTGCTTAGCCGCTAATACAGAAGCGAGGCGAGCTCATCGGCAATATGGTATCCCTTTTACTTTTCTTTCTGCAGCTAATACACAAGCAATGCGAGCACGTTGGCAAAACTAAACCTCCGAAGAAAGACAAAGTCGCTTAGCCGCTAATGCACAAGTGATGCCAGCATGTCGGCAAACTGAGAGATGCCCAGAATAGTTCCATTCAATTTCCTGACATCTCTACATTTCAGTTTTTTTCTGACGATTTCAATAGTTTCTAGGACCCCAGTAGTAGTCATAATTCATGGTCAAGGGACGCTCTGCTATGGATTAACACACTAAAGGATTGGGGACAGGGGATGCTGACATCTTTGTTGTTCGCCAGGATGTCACTTACAATTTGGTACAGTCTACAGTAGTGGCCAAAATTTTTGAGAATGACACAAATATTAATTTTCACAACGTTTGCTGCCTCCATTTTAATGATGGATCTACTCCAGAATGTTATAAAGAGTGATCAGATGAATTGCAAAGTCCCTCTTTGCCATGAAAATGAACTTAATCCCCCCAAAAAAATACATTTCCACTACTGCTATGAAGAAGGTTTCAGGGTGCCCAAGAAAATCGAGCAAGTGTCAGGACCGTCTCCTAAAGTTGATTCAGCTCCGGGCATCGCTAGTGCAGAGCTTGCTTGGGAATGGCAGTGGTTAGGTGTGAGCAAGGCGAAGACTTTTGGAGGATGGCCTGATGGATGTCAAGAAGGGCAGCAAGGAAGCCAAGAAAAACATCAGGGACAGACTGATATTCTGGGATTGGACTGCTGAGGACTGCTGGGGTCAAGTCATTTTCTCTGATGAATCCCTTTTCCGATTGTTTGGGGCATCCAGAAAAATGAAAAAGAGTGGTGCTACCATCAGTCCTGTGTCATGCTAACAGTAAAGCATCCTGAGACCATTCATGTGGGGTTGCTTCTCAGCCGAGGGAGTGGACTCACTCACAATTTTGCCTAAGAACACAGCCATGAATAAAAGATGTGACCAAAACCTCCTCTGAGAGCAACTTCTCCCAACCATTCAAGAACAGTTTGGTGACCAACAATGTCTTTTCCAGTATGATGGAGTACCAGGCTGTTCCTTTATGGGGCGAAATAGCTCCCTAGTTGGAATAAGTTCTTTTTAATTGTGGTGTTTTAAGTAACCGAAAACTATATAGATATGATATTAAAAGGCGATACCTCTCCCATAGTGATACGGCGGTAAAAATCACATAAGAGAAAATAACTTAGCTTTCTTTACTGAAGATTTACGCAGCATTACAGACGGGAAGCCATGACAAACACAATACCAAGGTGGGATCTTGATCTATAATAATTCATTACATTTATATAGCGCTTTTCTCAGTACTGAAAACACTATCCACACAAGGAGGAACCGGGAAGCGAACCCACAATCTTCCACAGTCTCCTTACTGCAAAACAGCAGCACTACCACTGCGCCACCTGTGACACAGTCTGCCATCTTTTGTCACTGCACTGAAAGGATTTTCAGGACGGATGAACGCTATCACTCATCCGTCCATCGGCTTCAAAGTGTTTGGCTGCTGTCCAGCCTTTTATACTGGTTCCTTCACGTGCAGGTCCCCACGTTGGCAAATAGTCCATCTCCAAACAAGGAAAAAAGATCCCGTGCTCACTTCCAACAGAGGACAAAAGAGCATACAACCTGTCTTTAGGCTGACTACACATTCCTCAAGCTGTCTCCGTCCATCTTGTCTTACAGTGCATCCAGAAAGTATTCACAGCGCATCACTTTTTCCACATTTTGTTATGTTGCAGCCTTATTCCAAAATGGATTCAATTCATTTTTTTCCTCAGAATTCTACACAGAACACCCCATAATGACAACGTGAAAAAAGTTTACTTGAGGTTTTTGCAAATTTTATTAAAAATAAAAAAATTGAGAAAGCACATGTACATAAGTATTCACAGCCTTTGCCGTGAAGCTCGAAATTGAGCTCAGGTGCATCCTGTTTCCTCTAATCATCCTTGAGATGTTTCTGCAGCTTACTTGGAGTCCACCTGTGGTAAATTCAGTTGACTGGGCATGATTTGGAAAGGCACACACCTGTCTACATAAGGTCCCACAGTTGACAGTTCATGTCAGAGCACAAACCAAGCATGAAGTCAAAGGAATTGTCTGTAGACCTCCGAGACAGGATTGTCTCGAGGCACAAATCTGAGGAAGGTTACAGAAAAATTTCTGCTGCTTTGAAGGTCCCAATGAGCACAGTGGCCTCCATCATCCGTAAGTGGAAGAAGTTCGAAACCACCAGGACTCTTCCTAGAGCTGGCCGGCTATCTAAACTGAGCGATCGGGGGAGAAGGGCCTTAGTCAGGGAGGTGACCAAGAACCCGATGGTCACTCTGTCAGAGCTCTAGAGGTCCTCTGTGGAGAGAGGAGAACCTTCCAGAAGGACAACCATCTCTGTAGCAATCCACCAATCAGGCCTGTATGGTACAGTGGCCAGACGGAAGCCACTCCTTAGTAAAAGGCACATGGCAGCCCGCCTGGAGTTTGCCAAAAGGCACCTGAAGGACTCTCAGACCATGAGAAAGAAAATTCTCTGGTCTGATGAGACAAAGATTGAACTGTTTGGTGTGAATGCCAGGCGTCACATTTGGGGGAAACCAGGCACCGCTCATCACCAGGCCAATACCATCCCTACAGTGAAGCATAGTGGTGGCAGCATCATGCTGTGGGGATGTTTTTCAGCAGCAGGGACTGGGAGACTAGTCAGGATAAAGGGAAAGATGACTGCAGCAATGTACAGAGACATCCTGGATGAAAACCTGCTCCAGAGCGCTCTTGACCTCAGACTGGGGAGACGGTTCATCTTTCAGCAGGACAACGACCCTAAGCACACAGCCAAGATATCAAAGGAGTGGCTTCAGGACAACTCTGTGAATGTCCTTGAGTGGCCCAGCCAGAGCCCAGACTTGAATCCGATTGAACATCTCTGGAGAGATCTTAAAATGGCTGTGCACCAACGCTTCCCATCCAACCTGATGGAGCTTGAGAGGTGCTGCAAAAAGGAATGGGCGAAACTGGCCAAGGATAGGTGTGCCAAGCTTGTGGCATCATATTCAACAAGACTTGAGGCTGTAATTGCTGCCAAAGGTGCATCGACAAAGTATTGAGCAAAGGCTGTGAATACTTATGTACATGGGATTTCTCAGTTTTTTTATTTTTAATAAATTTGCAAAAACCTCAAGTAAACTTTTTTCACGTTGTCATTATGGGGTGTTGTGTGTAGAATTCTGAGGAAAAAAATGAATTTAATCCATTTTGGAATAAGGCTGTAACATAACAAAATGTGGAAAAGTGATGCGCTGTGAATACTTTCTGGATGCACTGTATGCTTGGCTAAGCACTTCTAAATGCTGAGAGCCCCATTTGGCCTGCACATGTGAATGGATTTATCAAATAATTTCTTGTACAGAGCACAGTGACATTAAACTTACATTCTTATTACACAGGCCATAACGCAAAAAGCGATAACTAAATGGCTCAGGGTAAAAAACATCGAAATGTTGGGTCCATGGCCAGGAAACTCCCCAGACCTCAATCCCATTGAGAACTTGTGGTCAATTCTCAAGAGACGGGTGGACAAACAAAAACCCACAAATTCTGATTATGCAAAAATGGGCTGCCATCAGTCAGGATTTGGCCCAGAAGTTGATTGACAGCATGCCAGAGTGAACTGCAGAGGTCTTGATAAAGAAGGGGCAACACTGCAAATATGGAATCTTCATAAACTTAATGTAATTGTCAATAAAAGCCTTTGAAACTTATGAAATGCTTGTAATTCTACTTCAGTATACCATAGAAACATCTGACAAAAAGATCTAAAAACACTGAAGCAGCAAACTTTGTGAAAACCAATACTTGGGTCATTCTCAAGACTTTTGGCCACGACTGTACATGATGACTTCTAGGCTGCTTGCACAAGTAGGCCACATTGTCTCCGGCAGCTGGGTAGTCACATCTACAGCTCTCTTCAGTTCTCTCCAAGTACCAGTGAGGGCTCAGAACCTGTTCTAATTCAGCCCTATGCAGCTCCTACCCTTGGAAAATCTTTTCCAGCTATGACACTATGACCTGTGACATGATGGTCACTGGAGTGGACTTAGTAAGTAGTTGGTGTTGTGTACCTTTGAGTCCCACCCAAGGCACTCACTTCTGACAGCTCATTTAGAATTCTGGATGAATGGATAAATAAAAGGATATCTTTAATGAATAAGAGCAGGTCATTTTAAAAGTACCGGATTTTCTAACCTCAAGTCTCAGAATACAGCAGTAAATATTACTCAAGGGATGCCTGTTATTGGGCTTTCTGTTCAAATTTGATGGAAAACAATTGTCACTGGAGTGAGTGAATAATGTAGTGCTATCTTCATAGTCTGGTGAAGGTCAGGCCTAATAACACAAACGGCTAACAATGGCCACATTTTCCAATAAAACTGCCCTCATTTGAAATGCACTAGGGGCTTCCCAGTGTCCTGAGAACGTCCGTCCTGAAGGCAGGATGCTGCAGTCTATAAATCCTTAAGCTTCTCATCTAATCAGGCTGGCTAAGAGGATTCGTCTCTGCTGACATGCATGCAGATTTTTAAAAGGGAAGGACGAGGAAGAAAGAAGGCGCTTATGTGACGTCGTGCCAGCGAGCAGAGCCCAGCATGCATCAGTCTCTGGCACATTCTGTGGTAATGCAACAAGCTGCACTGAATCAATGAGTCAGAGATCCAGGATGAATCCTGTCTTGTGAAAATCAAAGATAATGTCTGCGGGCTGGAATGTGCAGAACGCCAGCCAGAAAATAACAACAAATACACGAGCCGATACAAAAGGGGTTAGTTATATATTTTAGGGTGCAAAACAGGCAATATTCTGAATAGTATCTAAATAAACTGCTCAAAAAAATTAAAGGAACACTTTGAAAACACATCAGATCTCATTGGGAAAAAAATCGTACTGGATATCTCTACTGCTATGGACTGATATGGTGATGTGTTAGGAACAAAAGGATGGCACATCTTTGGATGGAAATGAGAATGATCAACCTACAGAGGGCTGAATTCAAAGACACCCCGAAAATCAAAGGGACACAAATGATGCGGCAGGCAGGCTCGTCCATTTTGCCGAAATTTCATTGCAGCAACTCCAAATCATACTCAGTAGTTTGTATGACCCCCACATGTTTGTATTCATGCCTGACATCGTCGGGGGGGTGCATGCTCCTAATGAGATGACAGATGGTGTCCTGAGGGATCTCCTCCCAGATCTGGACTAGGGCATCACTGAGCTCCTGGAAAGTCTGAGGTGCAACCTGGCGGCGTCAGATGGACCGAAACATCATGTCCCACCCAGAGGTGTTCTATTGCATTGAGGTCAGGTGAGTGAGCGTGGGGGGCCAGTCAATGGTATCAATTCCTTCATCCTCCAGGAATTGCCTGCATGCTCTCGCCACATGAGGCCGGGCATTGTCGTGCACCAGGAGGAACCCGGGACCAATTGCACCAGCATAGGGTCTGTCAATGGGTCCAAGGATTTCATCCTCATACCTAATGGCAGTTAAGGTGCCGTTGTCTAACCTGTAGAGGTCTGTGCGTCCCTCCATGGATATGCCTCCCCAGACCATCACTGACCCACCACCAAACCGGTCATGAAGAACGATGGTACAGGCAGAATAACGTTCTCCACGGCTTCTCCAGACCCTTTCACGTCTGTCACATGTGCTCAGGGTGAACCTGCTCTCATCTGTGAAAAGCACAGCGTGCCAGTGGTGGACCTGCCAATTCTGGTATTCTATGGCAAATGCCAATCGAGCTCCACAGCGCCAGGCAGTGAGCACAGGGCCCACTAGAGGACGTCAGGCCCTCAGGCCACCCTCATGAAGTCTGTTTCTGATTGTTTGGTCAGAGACATTCACGCCAGTGGCCTGCTGGAGGTCATTTTGTAGGCTGTGGCAGTACTCATCCTGTTCCTCCTTGCCCAAAGGAGCAGATATCAGTGGGTCCTGCTGATGGGTTAAGGACCTTCTACTAGGGGCCCTGTCCATCTCTCCTAGAGTAACTGCCTGTCTCCTGGAATCTCCTCCATGCCCTTGAGACTGTGCTGGGAGACACAGCAAACCTTCTGGCAATGACACATATTGATATGCCATCCTGGAGAAGTTGGACTACCTGTGCCACCTCTGTAGGGTCCAGATATCACCTCATGCTTACAGTAGTGACACTGAGCATAGCTAAATGCAAAACTAGTGAAGAAACAGATGAGGAGGGAAAAATGTCAGTGGCCTCCACCTGTTAAACCATTCTTTCCTGTTTTGGGGGTCGTCTCATTGTCGCCCCTCTAGTGCACCAAAGCAGCTGAAACTGATTAACAGCCCCCTCTGCTACTTCACTGACCAGATCAATAGCCCACAAGTTTCACTGACTTGATGCTGTACTCTCATTAAAAAGTGTTCCTTTAATTTTTTTTCAGCAGTATATATGGGGTCTTATTGTCCTGTAAACAGAGAACAGTGAAATTGTTACTTGAATGTGCTAATCAACATGAACTACATGTAAAGTCAGTTCTGAATATGTAAAGAAACTACCTGTGCTACCCAGCTATGCCTGAGAAATTTCGTAAAACAACGGGCCTCAGTTAGAGTGCCATCAGTGTATCACAAGTACTGAGTATCTGCATTATCTGTATGCAATATTTATTATAGGGCTACTATTGTTGGCAGGCAATGGCGTAGTGGGCAAGACTTGGGACTTCAAATCCTGCTGTTGACGCTGTTTGACCCTGAGCAACGCACTTCATCTGCCTGAAAAAACAAAAGAAATGGAACCAGTTGTACCACAAATGTTGCACGTCATCTCGGAAAAAGTCAGCACCACACGGTCAGGATCTTCTTCTTCTTTGACTTTTCCAGTGTTTTTAACACCATTCTATCTCATAGACTGGGGAAAGAGCTCAAGGCTTTGAATCTTGATGCCCTCCAGTCTCCTGGATCACGGACTACCTGACCAACACACAGCAGTTTATGAGGCTGAGGGTCTGGGTGTCAGAAATGATGGTGTGTAATACTGAAGCACCCCACAGAACTGTCCCGTCTCCCTTCCTGTTCACCTCTACACAACAGACTTCCAGCACAATACCAGCACTTTTCAGATGACTCCTCCATCATAGGCACTTTTAATAATGGAGATAAGAAGTGGTGGAAGAAGTGGTGCAGGGACAAAAACCTGCAATTCAACATCAGCAAGACAACAGAGCTGGTGGTGGACTTCTGATGAGCCAAGAAGCCTCTGAGACCAGTCAGGGGGAAGATGTGGAAGTGGTGCAGAGGTACAAATACCTGGGGGTTCCCATGAACTACATACTGGGCTGGTCTGACAACATAGTGGTGCCGTACAAGAAGGGACAGAATGACTGGACATCCTAAGGGGACCCTGGTCTTTTGATGTGTGCAGCAAGCTGCTGAAAATATTGTGCCAGTCCATAGTAGCCAGTATGGGGTCTCCTCAGGAAGCAACCCGAGCACAAAAGAAACACAAGGCCTGAACAAACTTATCAGAAAAGCCTGCGCCATCACAGGGTAAAAACTGGAAACACTGGAAGCTGTTGCGGCAAAATTGGATGACATCATGAAAGAAACCCTTTCATCCCTCCAGGAGGTGCTGTCTTAGAGCGCTTTTATTTCATTCCACCATGATATGCCACTTTATTAGATACCATTGGACCTTCTTTTGCCTTGAGGACTGCTGTTAATTCTTCATGGCATAGATTCAACAAGGTGCCGGAAACATTCCTCAGGGATTTTGGTTCATACTGGCATGACAGCATCACACAGTGGCAGCATATTCATTGGCTGCACATCCATGATCCGAATCTCCCATTCCAGCACCTGCCAAAGGCGTTCTTTTGGATTGAGATCTGGTGAATGTGGAAGGCCATTTGAGTGATGTGAACTTTTTTGAGCTTTGTGACATGGTGCATTATCCTGTAGCCATCAGAAAATGGGTACACTGTGGCCATAAAGGAATGGTCATGGTTAGCAACAATATCCAGGTTGGCTGTGACTTTTAAATAATGCTCAATTAGTACTAAGGGGTCCAAAGTGTGCCACGAAAATATCACCCATACCATTACACCAGCAACCTGAACTCCTGATACAAGGCAGGAGGGATCCATGCTTTCACGTAGCTGACACCAAATTCTGGCCCTTCCATCCAAATGTCACAGCAGAAACTGAGACTCATCAGAGCAGGCAATGTTTTCTAATCTTCTATTGTTCACATTTAGTAAGCTTGTGCAAACTGTAGCCTCAGTTGCCTGTTCTTAGCTGACAGGAGTAGCACCCGGTGTGGGCTCCTGCTGCTGTAGCCCATCTGCTTCAACGTTCAACTTGTTGTGCGTTCAGAGATAACGTTCACTGTAACAAGTGGTTATTTGAGTTACTGTCGCCTTTCTATCAGCTCAAACCAGTCTGGCCATTCTCCTCTGATCTGTGGCATCAACAAGGCATTTTGCCTCAGAGATATTTTCCCTTTTCAGACCATTCTCTGTAATCCCTAGAGATGGTTTGGTGTGACAATCCCAGTAGATTCGCAGTTTCTGAAATGCCCAGACCAGCCTGTCTGGCACCAACAACTATGCCATGTTAAATGACCCTTAAATGACCTTTCTGCCCCATTCTGATGCTCATTTTAAACTTCAGCAGGTCATCTTGACGAGGTCTACATGTCAGATTGAGTTGCTGCCATGTGATTGGCTGATTAGATATGTGGGGTAACAAGCAGTTTGGTGTACCTAATAAAGTGGTCAGTGTGTGTTTGTGTTTGTGTGTGTGTGTGTGTGTGTGTATACAGGGAGATTCGCTCGAAAGAAGCCCCGAATATTCTGTAATAACTCTCACTAGGATGAAGCAATCTGAACAAAACAACGTGCAGTGCGCTCCTCGAACAAGCTGGGATGCCCTTGCTTCGGAGCGGTGAGGTAGGCGCCGGACAGCCGTCGCGACGTTTAACCTCCGTTTGCAACTTCTCGGTGCATACCGCCCATATCCCTTCACTCAGTCACTCGACTTCTCATCATTATGGTGGTGTACAGTATTGAGCAGCGCGTTTTCATGGTGCGAACCTATTGGGTCACCAATTCGTTTAAGCGATGTCAGAATTAACTGGATGATCGTCAGTTAACGGAAGTTTACTTCCAGCAAGATGGAGCAACATGTCACACATTGGCAAGGAGCACAGCAGAAACTGAGTCCTTCTTCGGCAAACAGGGTCATTTCAAAGGGGCTTTGGCCACCACGGTCACCGGATCTGACACCACCAGAGTTCTTCCTTTGGGGTCTGCTCAAAGGAAAAGTCTATTGGAACAAGCTGTGGAAGATTTGAAGGAAAACATCCGATGTGAAATTGCCGCTATTCCCCCTCCCAGACACTTGCTGATATGTTCAGGAACATGGAGCACTGTGTCAAAATATGTTTGGCAGAAAACTGAAACCACTTCCAGCATCGCATGTAATGCAATCGATTACACAGACGTCAAGGTATATAGCGTACTGCTTTGGTTCAGACTGCTTCATCCTAACAGGAGTTACAACAGAACATTCAGGGCCTCTTTCGAGTGAATCTCCCTGTATGTATTATCGCAGGTGGCTGGGGGGATGATGCCCCGGAGGATCGGAAGAGGACTTACACCTTCCCCAGACCACGTGGGGGCGACCACCCTGGTTGCTATGGGGACCACAGGTACAGAGCTGTGAAGCTCAACCCTGTAGGGGCCAGTGGTCCCTGCCAGGGGGCGCAACAATGCCTTTGGAGCAGTGGACCTCAGCACTTCCTCCACACCCGGAAGTGCTGGGGGAAAGAGGATCGGGGACACCCGGAGTGCTTCCGGGTATGCAGCCAGCACTTCCGCCACACTGGGGAGTGCCGGTGGAAGATTGCCGGGAAGCACCTGGAGCACATCCGGGTGAGGATAAAAGGGGCCGCCTCCCTTCATTCAGGGCTGGAGTCAGATGGAAGAGGACGGAAGTCGAAGGACAGGAGCGGAGGTGGTTCTGAGAGAGAAGGCATTTTATTGAGGGCCTGGACTGCGGTGATTGGTGCTGCGGCACTGGGTTGTGTGCTTCATCATACTTGTCAATAGTGTACATAAACGTGTGTTGGGTGACTTTAAAACGATGTCCGTCTGTCTGTGTCCGGGCCAGGTTCCACAGTATATATATAACTATAGAGAGAAAGAGAGAGAGACAACATCCTCAAGTACTGACAACTGCACAAACACGAAAACAAAATGTACCTAAAAATGTAATACTATTAATTTATGTTCCCTCCATGGTTTCAGAGGTATTCCGTAAATGTTAAGTGGAGACTGTTAGGTTAAGGCCAGGATCCTCATTCTTTGAGACTGAACACGCTGCACATCAGATTTCAGGTAATAACGTTTCTGACACTTGTTTGTTTCATGTCACACTCACACTGTAGATCTTCGACTCTCAGAGACTCTCCTGTTGTGCATTCACTTGTGCTTCTTTCTGAGAACACAGGCCGGAAAGGCTGACATTTCACTTGTTGGCAGCTCCCAGACCCCAAGCTATTCAATCCCTAAGCAGACTTCGTGCCAAGGAGGCTCTCAACGGATTTTTTTATTTGCAGAAATGTCCTGGGGTGTTCATGATGAAGATGCACAGAGTGGACTTTTCATATGCAGATCAAATGGTGGAAATGACTTCAAAACCTTCGGCTGCTTATTCCCACAATTTGAGTCCGAGCAAATGAAATGAAAGAGAGACAATAGTGGGGACTGATCTAGGAGTCTTACGTCAGACGTGCTTTGCATATGGTGGTGCAACTCAAGAAGGGGGGCTTGTGTGGCTTAGGGGTCACTGACCAGATTAGGGACTAACATATTTATAATCACCAGGATAAGATGAGAAAATGGCAAGATTACGCTTTGGAGCACGGATGTCAAACTCAGATCCTGGTGGGCCCACATTGGCTGCAGGTTTTTATTCCTTCCACTTTTCAAATGGCTACTGCTAACAGAAGACACCCCTTTTGCATTCATTTTATTTGATTTTTCTTATTAAGATTCAAACCATTTAATTATTTCTTGGCTCCTTTAACCAGCAGTCAAATAATAAAATGTAAAGTGAGCCAACAGGTGACCGGCTAAATTTCTCCCATTTGTTCCTGTGTGTCAATTAAATATTTTAAAACAAACTGAACGTCTGAGAAATATTTTAGTCCACATAAAACCTGGATGGTGCTCTCAGGAAAATGAAAATCAACAATTTTGGAAATGTCTGTCATAGCAGAATGTGGCTGCTAACAAGCCATTGAATATAAGCATGTGTTTCATTAACAGCAACAATTGGCTTCTAATTAAGAAATCGGTTGGAGTGAAAATGCTGGAAGTGAGCTTAAGACCTGAGTCAGCTGTTCTGTTGGCTCGTTTCGAGTCTCATTATTGATTGGCTGAAAAGAAACAATGCAGGGTTCTGAATTTTAATAAGCAAGTCAGTCACACTTACGAGGAAGTGACTGGAATCAGAGCATGTGGCCACCGCAGTCCTCCAGGATTTGCTTTAGAGCAGGGGTGTCCAACTCCGGGCCTGGTGGGCCGCAGTGGCTGCAGGTTTTCATTCTAACCCTTTTCCTAATCAGTGACCAGTTTTCACTGCTAATGAACTCCTTTGCCCTTCATTTTAATAGCCCTGTTTTTAAGGATTCAGTCCTCGAAATTGATTTGTCACTTCTTTAAATGGCAGCCAAACTGAAATGAGATGTGAAACGAGCCAACAGATGACCAGCTAAACTAGAACATCAAACTCCAGCCAGTTTCACTCCAACCAGTTTCTTAATGAGAAGCCAATTCTTGCTGTTATTGAATATCAGGACTTGCTGCTGCTCTCGTTTTGCCACAGCAGACTGTTGATTTTCTGTTTTTTCAAAGACCACCATCAAGATGTTTTGGTGACCTGAGCAGCCCAACATGACCGATACCTTCACTGTTCTTTATTTTCAGGTTAGCTGGTCATGTGGCAGCTTGTTTTGTGTCTCATTATTGTTTGGCTGTTCATTAAGGAAAAAGGAACAACTAGGGGATCTGAGCCACGTCAATTAAAACTAAGGCAAAACAAGTCACTACAAAATGGCTCACTAATTAAGAAGGTGCTTAGAATGAAAACCTGCAGCCAGTGTGGCCCACCAGGACCGGAGTTGGACACCCCTGCTTTAGAGTATACGGGGCCACCAGAGGGCATAATTCTACTTAATAAAACTCCAACAGTAGTCATACAGGGAGCAATGGCAGAAGGGGGCCTGTATGAGAGCAAGCCTTATGCTCATTGTGACCACATCCTGTCACAATGGGCCACTTCTATGGGGTGTCACAGGTATGGAAGGCTCTGGCCAGCAGGTACTTATAACTGAAGGCTTCCTGCACACCTTTGGAGCAAAATTCAAAACTATTCCATTTGAGAAAACAGGAAGGGGGTCTTATTAACAATGTCACACTGGTCTCCTGAATATTTACAGTAGCTGATATCAGCAAGGTAAACCTCATGGCTACAGGCCAAGGAACAGCTCAAGGAGAGCGTAGTCTAGCCAAGGAATGGAGGCCTTACTTTTAACCTGTGTTCACCATGACAATGTGTTACATTTTAGTGACAGGACCCGCGGGTATACTTGAGTGTGTGCCATGTGATGAACCGGCACCTCATCCAGGGTTCATTCCCAGCCCCTGTGGCCTTGAATTGAACAAAGCGCAAGGCCAACTCTACCATGTAAGTGACTAGTTGGTCATCAAGGGTGGCAAACCTTGAGGGAGGCAAAATCTTTTTTTAAAACCATATTACAAACACACAGATGGTCCCATTAACATTATTTTTATGTGCTACTGTTGTTCAGTCTTTACGGGTGACCTCCCAAATCCCAGAATGCATTGCACTCAGCTTCACTGAGGGTCTTTGTTACATTACACTCAGGATTTATTCCCTGGCTTGTATTTATTTTGTGTTTTTCTGTTGTTTTTCTTCATTTTGAATTGTTATTTTTCATGTTTTTGTTTTATTTCACATGTTTTATTATTTATTAATTATTTTCTGCCCCTATAAAATTGTTAAGATCTATGTGTAATGATTTGTTCCACTATGCTCCTTGTACTATGTGGGTGGAGCCTCAAGAGGCGGTGCCACCCTGATGTCACTGCTGAAGGACCGCCCTCTGCCTTTATCCTCAAAGCCTGAGAGCAGATCCTTCAGTGTTAAGATTAAGATGTCCAAAGAATTCCCTGTGCAAAAAGGTGTCTGGTGAGGAAATGTCATCTGTCCCCTACTATTCAACGCAACGATTGGTGGCATCATGAGAAAAGCTTGAAAACAAAACTATGTGACAGACTTGATGTTTACCGTCGATAGCACCTTTTTCACCGAGATAGACGCTGACACTACCGATACACTATACGCTATCGCCCAAGCCGCCAACTCAGATAAGATCACAATGCTTACTGCCAATGGATCACCTGCAACTGTTTACCTAGATGGGATCAAAATCAAACAAGTATAAGAATTTAAATATCTGGGTTCAATCATCCAAGAAAAGAGACAGCAGCTACAGCTGAGGTACACAGCAGAACTGGCCAAGCAACTGCATTTGTTGCTTTGAAGTTGTGCCTGTGGAAGAAAGTGAATATTTCCATTCGATCTAAAATACACCTCTTCTGAATGTTGATTCTACCGATCCTCCTATTCAGATCTGAAACTTGGACTATGCTCAAATCTGAGCTGAATAAAGCTCGAAGTCTTCCAAATGCCCTATCTATGCCAGATTCTGAGCGTCTCCCTCCATGATCAGCTTTGAAATGAGACCATACTAGCGTGATACAACAACCAACTGACGGTAGAAATGGAAATCCAGCAAATGCAGCTATGCTGGTTTGGACACGTCTGCAGGATGGACAACATCGTCTTTTAAACTCTTATGGCAAGAATGACCCCGGACTTGGAAGGTGCAAAGGGTGGCACCGCGAAAGATATGGATAAAAGAAATCAAAGACAATCATAAGAACCGTCGTATTAGCTTTCTGGATGCCAAAGCCATCGCATTGGACCATCCAGCTTGGAAAAGCATCATCAAGGAAGGTTGATCCCCTGCGGCACCCAAAGCAGTGTACAGACTAGGGAGGAAGCCCCGATCTGTCACAAGCCAGGGACAAGAGAGGGGATTAAGAGAGAGAACATATTGGTGCACGACAGACTTTTTAACCCGAAGAACATTTAGAGAAAGAGTGAGTAATGAAATGTCGTCAGAAAGGGAAGTAGAAAATGTTATTAGCCCACTTCTCTTTAATATTATGATTAATGAACTTCTAGAGACAGTAACAGAAGTAGACATATCTCTAGTTGCTGATGATGGAGCAATTTGAAACAACGGGAAAAATATTGAATTTCTCTTCAGAAAAAATACAAATTGGTGTTTTGCAGTATAGGATCATGGGAAAATAGATGGAAATTCAAAACATCAACCTCTAGGACATTGACAATTTGTTTTTCATCTAAGAAAGTCACATGATTAAATTCATTTTTGTTGTAAAATACAGCGATAGAATGGAAAACTGAATTTACATGAATGATATTTGCTACAAAACTAAAGTGGAAATAGCCCATAAGGGAATTATTACGGAAATATAATATTAGGCTTAATCTAATGAGATGCGTAACTGAACGGTCAAGGAGTGCGGATAAGAATATTGTTCTCACATTAATAGCTGTCAAGATTAATTATCAGCAGCCTCTCCCATTTTAGTACTTTTAGACAGAATTCAGGATTCAACTACTGTATATCAACAAATGCACTGCTAGTAGAGGTAGAGCAAAGCTTTAGAAGGATCAAACTAGACCTTAATTACTGGGCACGCATAAAGCAAATAGTAATTCATTCTTCAGCAAATATTCTAATTGATTGTTGGCAATGTCAGTGCGGAAGGATAAGGTTTGGGTCGTATGGTAAAAGGGTGTCAAAACTGGTTTGAGATTTTAGAGTACACACTTGTGCAGTGGGACCAAAAAAGATTAATAATTTGGCCGCCTTGGTGTTTGGTAAGACCACATACTGATTTTTTCAAATCAAAAGAAATTAAAAGGAAGAATTCTCTGATGTATCCAAACTATCAAATAGCAAGTTATCTCAACATGAGATATAGTGATTTTGTCCAGAAATACACAGATACAAAAAAATAAGGTGGCATCTGTTTATTACAAGAAGAATATGGAAAAGGGATGCGCAGTGAGGATATCTGACGACTACTAGACTAAAAGCTTGACAACTTGTCGGCATGTTCACCAGAAATGTTGGTGACTTGTTTAGCCCTGGAATGGACAGACTTGTATCACAAATTAATTGAGCTATATATGAATAGTTTATTAGACAAGTCTGTTTGGATTCCAGAACATACAGAAATTGTGGGTAAAGAAACAATAGACGAACAGGCAAAAACTGGTCTAGACAAAGATCATACAGAAATGGATATAACACTAGGGAAAAAAGAAATCCAATGTGTGATTAGTAGGACCATAATATCTGAATGGGATAATAGTGATAAAAGCGGACATTTTTACAAATTTCTTTCAAGGGTTAGGGAGGGTGGTGCTCAGTTTCATTTTTCAGGGAAAGAAGAGATAACAAGCACAAGAGTCCACTTAGGTCATCATGGCCTGAAGAAATATCTCCACGCTGTGGGAAAACATAGAAATGGGAAACGTCAAAGGTGTGGGGAAACTGGAAGTCTAGGGCATCTTATAATGACACGCAAAGTAGGGGACAATGTGAGGAATTGCAAGAAAGATTTAGATAGAACCAAACCCAGACTGGCCCATCTGACTGCCAAACAGAGAAGTCTTTCCACTGCTCCACAGTCCAGTGGCGGTGTGCTTTACACCACTCCATCTGACGCTTGGCATTGAACTTGGCGATGTGAGGCTGGCATGCAGATGCTCAGCCTTGGAAACCCACTCCAAGAAGCCCCCGCCGCACAGTTAATGCCAGTGGAAGTTTGGAATCTTCAGCTATGGAATCAACAGTGTGTTGGCGACTTTTACGCATCATGAAACTTAAGCAGTCATTGACCCCACTCTGTGACTTTACGTGGTCTTCCGCTTCATGGCTGAGTTGCTGTTGTTCATAAACGTTTCCACTTTACAATAATACCACTTACAGATGACTGTGGAATAGGGATGAGATTTCAAGAACTGTCTTATTGCAAAGGTGGCATCCCATCACAATACCACACACAGTCACTGAGCTCTTCAGAACGACACATTTTGATTAACAAATGTTCGTAAATGGAGACTGCATGGCGAGGTGCTTGTACTGTATTTATAATTAAGAGGTGTGTCCCAATATTTGTGAGCATATAGTGTATGACATCAAAGGGTAAAAACAGAACTAATTCTACATTTAGAAAGCTCTTCTGTCACAGATAGGGTCACAAGGTTGGCTTACAGCTTTGTCTAGGACAGCACAAATGCCAAAGCAGGATCTGGAAGTGCATGGATGGATGCTTGTGCAGGGGCCAAGTGAGAATTTCTGAATTTTAGTAGCTGTTATGTAACATAAAGCATAATAAAATATAATCTTGAACTCTCACTGAGAGGGAGAGCAGACATACATGAAAATATTCCTTAGTGTTTATTCCATGCATTTCATTTTCTGTGGTACCCAACTCCCTTTTATTCTTTTTAACAAAAAAAAAAAATGATTGTGCAAGTGAGAGCTGTCATGACGGGCTATTTGTGAAGCTAAAGAGCTGCACAGCTAACTAAAGCTTATTGAAATGCCAGCACAGAAGAAGGAGGTCTATTAATTTGGTGCAGAATAAAATGACAGCAAGTCAGAAGCAAAAAGCTTTTGTGGCTTACCCAGGACACTTTGCGAGGCTGTTGTCTCGGGTCTTTTTGTTTTTTTTACTGTATTGTGTGCCCTTTCTTCTGACAGACTGACTATGACAGCCTGTGTTTAACACCGGAGCAGACTGCTGCAATTTAACTCTTGTTCGGAAGGTGTCTGGGAAGACGTTCATCCTATGAATACCTACGAAACAATCCACATAAACACCCGGGGTCTCCATTCCATTCTGTAGTCAGTTCTTATAAAGGCTATTGAATTTTGCAAAGGTGCATTAGCTCACATGTTTTGTACTTTTTTAACATTTATTTCAAAAAGGTAACGACTTTACGGAAAACACAATTCCCACATCCGGTATAATGTCACTGGTGAGTGAATGCAAAATGGCATTACAGGGGGTGTGTAAGCTGGGTAAGAGAATGGAGGGAATATGTCAACTTGTAGAATGACAAGCTATTCAGAAGCCTTTGGGTTAAACGGGCTGCTGTTGCTTCTCGGTGGCAGGAATCCAATATGTGATTGGCAGCATACCAGCTTTATTCCACTGAGCCACTAGAAAGGGACAGGGAGTCCCAGTGGGGAGATGTTGGGGTCTGTGTGGTGGGAGACAGGAGCCTCTGAATGTAACCTAACAGTGAATACCACAGAATTGAAAAATCAAACGTCACCACAGCTTTATTATAATTACACTGCTACAATCATAAATCCTTGGAGTTTAAATCTTGAAATAATCTCTATGTTACATTTCACAGTTCACAAATACGAGATTAAAAAGCATATCCAGATTTCATGAGTAACTGATCCAAGAGATTAACACTCAAGTTGGCACAAATACACGATTTTACGATTACTGCGTAAGGAACTCGGTCACTGGGTGAAGGTCATACGTTTCATTCACCTTCTCAGCTTTGCATTACAATGCGGCCACAGTAAAGATGAGCTGAACTGTGATCACAAGATGGTTTTCTAGCGGTTGTCCTCAGTAGCGGGTGGAGAAGCCCTTGTAGTCTAACTTGGAGATTTCCTTTTCATTGGAGAAGTTAGCCCGGTCAATGCGAGAGCTCGGACTCCCCACTTTGCTGAGCCAGTTCTTCCTGTAAATAAAGCCCAAGACATAAGGTTACATTAGAGACCTCTAAACTGAAAGTATTTCACTCTCTTAAAACACTTGGCTGTCAGGTAAAGTACTCCTGAGTGCAGACGCAGCTAATGATGAATTTGGATCAAACCTTGAGCCTGCCGTTTTAAAAGACATCACCCACCTTCAGAGCATTAGCTCCGTTTTCATCATAATGCTCCTGGTTTACTTTTTGTTGGCTTTACTAATTGATTACCTTCAAGCATTGTGACAAATGGGGACCTCAACTTGATGTCATTCTGAGCGGTGCTAAACTGAACTGAAGTGAAAATCAAACTGCTTAGTAAAACTCAATAAAAATACATAATTAAAATAAAACACAACATCGTATGACATAAAACATAACCTACTTAATGTAATACAACATAATAAAATTCCCAAATCAACATTGGGGGTCAGTGGAACAGTGGACCAGCTCTACACCCTTAGCAGGGTCCTAGAGGGTGCATGGGAGTTCGCCCAACCAGTCTACATGTGTTTTGTGGACTTGGAAAAGGCGTTCGACCGTGTCCCTCGGGGAATCCTGTGGGGGGTACTCCGAGAGTATGGGGTACCGGACCCCCTGATAAGGGCTGTTAGATCCCTGTACAATCGGTGTCAGAGCTTGGTCCGCATTGCCGGCAGTAAGTCGAACCCGTTTCCAGTGAGAGTTGGACTCCGCCAGGGCTGCCCTTTGTCACCGATTCTGTTCATAACTTTTATGGACAGAATTTCTAGGCGCAGCCAGGGCGTTGAGGGGGTCTGGTTTAGTGGACTCATGATTGGGTCACTGCTTTATGCAGATGATGTTGTCCTGTTTGCTTCATCAGGCCGTGATCTTCAGCTCTCTCTGGATCGGTTCACAGCCAAGTGTGAAGCGGCTGGGATGGGAATCAGCACCTCCAAATCCGAGACCATGGTCCTCAGCCGCAAAAGGGTGGAGTGCCCTCTCAGGGTTGATAGCGAGATCCTGCCTCAAGTGGAGGAGTTCAAGTATCTTGGGGTCTTGTTCACGAGTGAGGGAAGAATGGAGCGTGAGATCGACAGGCGGATCGGTGCAGCGTCCGCAGTGATGAGGGCTCTGCAGCGGTCTGTCGTGGTGAAAAAGGAGCTGAGCCGTAAGGCAAAGCTCTCAATTTACCGGTCGATCTATGTTCCTACCCTCACCTATTGTCATGAGCTATGGGTAGTGACCGAAAGAACGAGATCGCGAATACAAGCGGCTGAAATGAGTTTCCTCCGCAGGGTGTCTGGGCTTTCCCTTAAAGATAGGGTGAGAAGCTCAGTCATCCGGGAGGAGCTCAGAGTAGAGCCGCTGCTCCTCCGCATCGAGAGGAGTCAGATGAGGTGGCTCGGGCATCTGATCAGGATGCCTCCTAGACGCCTCCCTGGTGAGGTGTTCCGGGCACGTCCAACCGGGAGGAGGCCCCGGGGAAGACCCAGGACACGCTGGAGGGACTATGTCTCCTGGCTGGCCTGGGAACGCCTCGGGATTCTCCCGGAAGAGCTAGAAGAAGTGGCCGGGGAGAGGGAAGTCTGGGCATCTCTGCTCAAGCTGCTGCCCCCGCGACCCGACCTCGGATAAGTGGAAGAGAATGGATGGAACATTGGGGGTCACTGAGGGATATCCTTGTAGTGATTGGTGCAGGGTGGGAACCAGTCCTGGATGGGGTACCAGTTCACTGTTGGGCTCCATTAAGCACCCATTTAATGTAATTTTATGAATATTTCAATAGAAACATCAGACAATTAGAACTTGTACAAAGTCATATATTTTTCCAAGTATTTTTGCTGAGATCCTACAGTGACGCCTTGGTTAATGCTACTGCCTCACTGCTCCATGGAGCTGTTGACGATTCCCAATCTACACTCGCTCTGTGTCAGTCTTCTCTGGGTCTCCTTCCACATCTCACTGATAAGCAGACAGGGCTGACCGGTGAACGTAAATCACCCCAAGAAGAGTGGGTCCTGATGTGGGTCTAAGTGTGCCCTGGGATGGACTGGTTTGGTTCCTGTCTTGGGCAATAAGCTGCTAGGGTAAGACCCTTCTGCCTGCAGACCATTGATGCGTCAAAGAGGCTCAAGAAATGGGTGGCTGGATTCTTCTTACTGTTATTATCATTACTTTTATTAGTATCTTCAGACAACATGTCTGTCTTATGGTTACCAGATAAACATGCTTGGTGGTTTATGACTGTTCAGTAAGCATCAGAATGGCACTAGCATGCTGCATTCATTGGTCTAAAACAACAGATGACAAGAGACTAGTCAGTGCTTCTCTCCCTCACTCCCCACAGCAGCAACACAGTACAAAGCACAGGAAACCAATAAAGCACTCTCTTACTCTCTTTGCCTTCTCTCTGTATCTTCTCTCATCCACCTCCACTCCTCCCAACTCTAAGTCTCAGAGCATGACTGCTGGCTCCTTTATAGGGCACCCAGAAGTGCCCCAGGTGTCTGGTAATCATCGCCTGCCAGCGCTTCCGGGTGTGGTGACAGTCTTGCTATTCCCCTTGTGCCCCCTGGCAGTAGCAATGGGCCTCGACAGTGTTGAGCTTCCACGCTCCAACCATGTGGCACCACAGGAAGCTAGGGGGGCTGCCCTCTGTTGCCCTGTACAAGCACGTTCCCCTGGTTCTTTTGTTACAAAAGCGTCCCAGATAGATAGATAGACAGATAGATAGAATGCAAGAACACACAGCATTTGCTATTATGATTAAGTGTTCAGAAACCTTATTGCCTGTGAATAAAAAGAATTCCTGTATCTACTGGTGTGAATCCCAACGGCCCTATACAGTTCGCCAGAAGAATGAGAAATGCAAGACGGTTTTTAATTAGATCTTTAATGGTTCTGTAACTATCCTATTTGCCTTTCTGAAGCATCGTATGGACCATATGTCCTGAACAGAAAGGATCTGTGTGCCATGTAATATTCTATGCCACTTTCACTAAACTGTGTGTTGCCAGTTCCAGTGAGGCATTATAATGACATATTGCTGTTGGTATAAAGGCTCCCCAGTTGCATTCCTTGACACACCTCTGCTGAATAATTTGTTGGCTGAAATTTCTCAGTGTTAATGTGTCTGAGAGTTACATGTAGCATTGTTCATAATGGCACTCAGTTTTGTTTTAATCCTCTCCTTCGCTACAACCTCCAGGGGTTCAGAATATGTCCTATAACTGAGCTGTTGATTTGGTGGGCCTCTCTTGAAGTGATGTTACCAGCCCAGCACACCACAGTGTAGAAAATCGCACTGGCCATCACAAAGTTATAGTAGATATGAAGGATGTCACTTCCCACATTAAAGGAACACAGTCTCCTAAGGAAAAAGAGTCTGCTCTGCTCGCTCTTATATTGTTCCTCTGTGTTATAAGACCAGTCCAGTCCGCCATTGATGTGGACCTGCAAGTGCTTGTAGAGCAGTGCACCACCCTCTACATCCACTCCCTGAATAGTGACAGTTCTGTATATATTTATATATACAGTATATGCATATATGTATATAATGAAGCGCTGCTGCCTCGCAGTTGGGAGACCTGAGGACCCGGGTTCACTTCCCAGGTCCTCCCTGCGTGGAGTTTGCATGTTCTCCCCGTGTCTGCGTGGGTTTCCTCCCACAGTCCAAAGACATGCTGGTTAGGTGGATTGGCGATTCTAAATTGGCCCTAGTGTGTGCTTGGTGTGTGGATGTGTTTGTGTGTATCCTGCGGTGGGTTGGCACCCTGCCCGGGATTGGTTCCTGCCTTGTGCCCTGTGTTGGCTGGGATTGGCTCCAGCAGACCCCCGTGACCCTGTGTTCAGATTCAGCGGGTTGGAAAATGGATGGATGGATGGATATAATGAATATTCTGACCTTTGCTTGTTTTTCATTTTCTGGTCACTCATTGTTTCAAATCCTATCAACCAGTGATGCCCTGTGTGGCTATGAATGTGAGCAAGCTGCCAATTTTCTGACTTAAGAAATATTGAAACAACTACTGTACCTTCAGGTCATGTGATTTGTATGTTGCTTTCAGTAATACCACCAGCAAAGAGAAATGTACAGTAAATGTTCCACTGGAGCACATGGCAGGTCAGTTTGCTTTCTCTGTGCAGCACAGTGAGTCAGTAATGGAGATTCAACCGGCAACGCTGCGTTATTGACCTGCTTTCACATTGCACAAGGAAAACGTTTTATTAGTAGCATCTTTCTAAATGTCAGTGATAAAACAAATATGGGTCTATGTATTCAAGATGTAAAGAAGTTGTTCCTGATTTCTCATTTTTTCTAATATCTCTTCTGATGCTGTTGTTCATTTAAATGCAGATATGAATGTTGATAATTTATGAAATAAAAGAAATCACAGTTATGAATGTAGAGAGAATGAAGAACGGTTATAGGCAGAGTGGTGACTCTGAGGTTAGGGATCTGCACTTGCAATCAGAAGGTTGCCGATTCGAATCCCGTAAATGCCAAAAAGCGACTCTGCTCTGTTGGGCCCTTGAGTAAGGCCCTTAACCTGCAATTGCTGAGCGATTTGAATAGTGAAAAAAGCGCTATATAAGTGCAAAGAATTATTATTTATTATTAAGAACGTCTGGAGTGAGGGCCTACTGCTTCCAAACTTCAGTGTTGTTTTATGTGTGCTTATGAATTTAACAGTTCATTCACTCTACAGGCATTACTGACTCATTCTTACTAAGCATTCAGAGACCACTGGAGTGTCAAGATTGTTATCTAAGGCACTGATGTGGTGTAAGCGATCAGAAGCAATCCCACCACTCAGCTGGATCAATTCATGCAGAGGTGCAACACCTTGAAGCCTCACAAGCAATCGTGCGCAGAAGCACATAACCAATATTGATTTCAAAGGCTTTGTACTAAGTATGTAAATAAATTCATACATTTCCCTTTCAGTGCTTTAGCTACATTGGTCTAATCGCTGCACTAAAAATACCTCCTAGAGATAGAAACTGGAAGCAAGCAGAACGTGTTGACACAGTAGCTTCCGCCTCCTCAAATGTATCTTTTCTGCACAGTACAGCTGCAATGGCTTTTCAAAATACAAAAAAAAAATCATTGGTGTATAACAGAACTTACATTTATCACATATACTGTATTAATACATTTCAGTGAGCATACTCTAGAGCATTCAGTAGTCTTCTGATTAAGATTTTTTTTTTCAGTTATGTTGTGTAGCACTCAAGGTTATTATAGTTTTGCCTTTTTATATTAGTTTTTATTTCTATATTTTTTCTGACCTTGCTTGGAAATTCAGTTTAGTTTTAGTTTTCCTTCATTGTGTGTTTTTAGTTTTAATTTAGCTTTTATTTCACAAATACATTCCAATTTTATTTTTAAATCTATTAGTTTCAGTTTTAGATTTAGTAATTATTGTACGGTTAAAGAGCTACTATGGAGTTTAGTTTTGTGTCACAATCAGACAGAACTATACACTTAACGGGTTAGGATATGAGTTTAAACGTTTACTACACTACATTGTTTACTATCTGGTTTTGTTTTTGTCTGATAAAAGCAAGTATAAATCAAAACCAGATACTGAATATGAACAATTTTAAACAATTTTATAACTTTTAAAATATTTTCTATGTAATTTGTGCTGAACAAATCTGTGCTGACTGTTTATCTTTTTATCTATTCCTTTTATTGCTAAGAATGGGGCAATTTGTAATAAACTTTTGGTGAATTTTAATGTTTGAGTGTTTATTTTACTCTAAATGTCTATGCCACACAATATATCTCACTGCAAGACAATGTGCTTATAATGAATGCCTTCAATATTGCATTCAAAATTCTCCCATACTGGGCTGTTTATTTTCTACCAGTCATACTGATCTCTAATTCCATCTCTGGCACATACAATTTATAGACAGAATTTGGCCACCTGAAGTCCTGAAAAGATATCAAAAATCAGAAATTAGATTCTACAGTGTTCTGACAGGTATGATCATGAAAATCATGGGAGCTTAGGAAGAACAGGGCTCTTAGGCTTGAATCAGCATGCAGACCCAACCTAGCTGTACTGAGGGAAACAAAAAACACAAGCATGTAATGTCAAGGTTAGGGGTGGTGAGATTTGAACAGCCAATGTATAAGAATGCTAAACCCTTAATGAGCAGAGTAAGAGCAGGTAATAGGTGTGTGGATGGGCACAAAACAACAGAGACAGCATCTGAGATTAAGAACAATATATACATTATCTAAACCTGTTTAACCAGAATAGGATCGCAGGAACCTGGAGCTCATCCCAGCAGGTTTGGATGCAAGGCAGGAAAACTCCCTGGTATGCAATATGTATAATATAGCTGATGTTAATAACAAAAAGAATATGATATTTCAACTATATATTTTGAGAGAGAGAGAGAGAGAGAAATTGAGAAAAGGGGGACAAATATTTTAAAATATAATTCTGCTACCTCATTATTTTCACAATATCAGGTATTTTGAGCTGTTAATATAAACTAAAAAAAGAAATTAATAAATATATAATAAATACAAAGACACATTAGTGTGTTTAGTTTTTCACCAGTTGGCAGACTCTCTGCCCCTACCTACCTGTAGCTCAGTAGAGACGTTGCCAACTCAGGAATTTTACAACTTTTTTTAAAGCAAAAGTGATTGGTCAGTAACAATATGCTGATCTTTTAGGATGACAGTCAGTCTCTTGATCAGTGCCGTTTTATTTTCAGAAAGGATTTCTCCTGTGCAAAGTGGCAAGTGAATTGTTGTCAACAAAAAACAGGCAGTAATAAACTGAAATGTTACTCACTCGTGATTTTTCTGTCCATGCGGTAAAGGTTTTGTTGACCAGCACATTCCAATTTCAGGCGTTTGAATTACATTTTGATATACAAAAAGCACAAAGAAAGGCGGCACAGTAAATCGGTTTCTATTTCACACACTTTACGTGCCCGTGTTTAGCTCACTCTGTCACTGCAAGTGGTGTGTGAACAGCCGCCCTCCGTCACCAGCCGTCATTCACTAGATGAATATGTGCGGGCGGCTCGTGGGGGATGACTTTCTGTTTTGGAGTTAAAAGTTACAAGGGTTAAAGACTAACTGCAAGAATATTCATTCAAAAACGAAAACTAAAAATATTTTTAGTACATTATTATTTTATTTCAGTTAGTCTTTCCAGGGGCGGCACGGTGGCGCAGTGGGTAGCGCTGCTGCCTCGCAGTTGGGAGATCTGGGGACCTGGGTTCGATCCCCGGGTCCTCCCTGCGTGGAGTTTGCATGTTCTCCCCGTGTCTGCGTGGGTTTCCTCCGGGCGCTCCGGTTTCCTCCCACAGTCCAAAGACATGCAGGTTAGGTGGATTGGCGATTCTAAATTGGCCCTAGTGTGTGCTTGGTGTGTGGGTGTGTTTGTGTGTGTCCTGCGGTGGGTTGGCACCCTGCCCAGGATTGGTTCCTGCCTTGTGCCCTGTGTTGGCTGGGATTGGCTCCAGCAGACCCCCGTGACCCTGTGTTCGGATTCAGCGGGTTGGAAAATGGATGGATGGATAGTCTTTCCAGCTACTTTAATAGTTTCAGTTAGTTTTAGTTTTTCATTTCAGTTTTGTTAATTATGTTATTTCAGTTTACAAAATTTTTTTTTTTTTAATAATAGTTTCAGTTTTGATTATAGTTTTCATTAACTATAATATGCGGTGGGTTGGCACCCTGCCCAGGATTGGTTCCTGCCTTGTGCCCTGTGTTGGCTGGGATTGGCTCCAGCAGACCCCGTGACCCTGTGTTCGGATTCAGCGGGTTGGATAATGGATGGATTAACTATAATAACCTTGGTAGCACTCCTAATCGATCAAAGGACACACAGACATTTGTGTTGAAGATGAGTGCTAATGACATTCATCCTTCGTTTACTTTTTAAGTATCCTGGGCATTAATTCTGCAATATCATTTTTCTGAAAGAAAACATAAGAAAAACGTCAACATTTACTGTGAAGTAAATACTGTGGTGGACAGTCGGGACGCCCTGATTATGGAAGGACCTGGGGAGACAGTACCTCCAGGACAGTTTTTCAAATGCAGTTTCAGAGGGCAGCCCCCTTGGCTTACAGCGGGGGCCACGAGTGAAGAGCATGGAAGCTCAACCCTGCTGGGGCCCGTGGCCATGGCCAGTCTGTGTCGGGATTAGGACAGCTGTACCCGCTCGGGCATCACGATACGTATTTGTTAAAATCACTAAGTACTTCATAGTATGATGTTTCCAATGACTGTGATGGATTTATTTTCTGTTAAAAGAAAGTTGGCATACACACATCCATTATAGGAATTAAAAGCATATTCAACAGGTGACATTCGACCTGAACCTTGAGTGCATATTAAGAAATGAAACTATAATAATAAACCTGAACATGCCAAGAATGCACTCATTGATCTCTGCAGATGCAGGTCACAACAGCCTTCTTGACATTTAAGCCTCGAGTAGCAGAAGAATGTTAAAGAAAATGATCTGTTAGGTTTCAAGGATCTTACAAGTAAGAAGGCAGACGAAAGAGCCATATTGCAGAACACAGACAGCATTCATTTTAAACAACAGTGTCAGAAATGTTTTCTAAGGCTTGCTGTTTCCCAATCTCTATAATGACACTCCACCCACAACAAATGAGAACCCACACCATCTGTTGCTTTTGATTCCAAACCTGTTTCTGCGTAAAATTGAGAAAAGGCTACAATTCTACTGTATGTCACTCCATCCTCAGCCTTTCTGAATCAGTGACACATACTGTCGGGACAAGAATGCTCTACTTGCACTTTTAATACTGTGACACAGTACATTTTGATATCCTGTAACAGGGAGCTCATAAATTGCTTCTTGACTTTAAACAATTGATTAAGAGAAAATAATCATTCTGATCTTCTATTGCATTTTTCTTACACTGTACTAAAAAAATGGGGGAATACAGTAGATGAATAGTGTACTTTTTTGAAACATGTAATTTCAATCATCTTATATGTTAAACAGCAGTCACCTTCTAGATGTAATTACTTTCACAATGTCATTTGTGTTTCATATTTTCTTCCAGGGACGTGCGATCAGGGGAGACAGGAGAGGCAGAGCTTCACCTGTCATCATGAAAGTTAAAAAAACACTAATAATGATATAACAAAATAAATTTGTCCACCGGTGTGTTTTGTCTTGGTAGAGTACTCTACCTTCCCCTTTTGTATTATTAATATGTAGCCTTTGTCAGAATGCCTCACATCTCCCAGACTTACCACTGTTTATAAGGTACTGTACCATATAACTTCTCTCCACCTTCCCTTCTACATCTATAACCTTGGGCAATTAGGTGTAGTAACAGACAAACAGGAGTTAAGTTATAATTTAAACAATGTATTATTGATAATATTCATAAATAATAACAATATACAAAGTACATTGAAAATATTGGAAACCATACAACCTGATGCTGATGTGTAATTTCAGGCGGCACACAAACTTGTTAGTTACTTAAAATGTCTCTAGTTAAGGCATCATTTGTGGTCAGCTTTCTTCAGCGCAGGCCACATGCCTGTCTCAATATGGCTGCCAAGCTGTGCTCTTCATTGTGTTGTCCTGATTAGTTCATGGTGTGTGAGATGGTCTTTCATCAGTTTGGTGAGAGAGAGAGCTGAGTAAAGCAACCAAATTTATAGGTTTTCTGTCCAACCCCTAGAGCCAATAGGGCGTTGTGGTACTTAAAGGCTTCTGATACAAGCCAATTCCAAACAGCCATACTTCAGACCAATGGGAGGATAGAACATCTTCACACCTGCCCCCCAAACCATATGTTAAGGTAAAGCTTGGCAGTTAGGCAGCCTGGCTTTGTGTGGGGGTTGATTGAGAGACTTTAGCAGAGAAACACTTGCCAAACTTGTTTGGGGCACTCCCCCCAACCCCCCCCCCCCCCAAACCCTATCGTAAAATTCCTAAAAAGGGGAGGGGGGGGGGTTAAACATGAATGCTTCCCACTAATGTAACACTAACATTGCATTGCTTTGCCCAAATTATAAATAAAGACATACAAAATATTTATCAAGCTGTATGCAAAATTTCACATCACAACAACCGGTCTGTGCTATAAATTTGTTTTCTGTATGATTCCAATAATTTTGATAATTTTTATGGTCAAAATCGCTGAATTGGCACATTTCCTGTTTAAATACAGGGGAGAAACACGAGGTGTGGCAGTGAGGAGCCTCGCCTCACCTCAGGCTGCACTCTCCCTCACACACTGGGCCGATGTATGCAATTGGCGCGTGCCTGGTGCTGTCTCTCTGTGTGTCACCAATATAATGTTTGCAGACACATTTATTATACACCCCAACTTTCCACAGTCTGGCTTAAACCTTTAATGAATGTGTGTGACATATTTAGTCTTGCTGATCAGACATAAAACCACCGTGAAAAGGCACAAGGTGAGGCAGACAGTACCGTGTAGCCCTGAAGGGGGCGCCTGTGAGCCCAACAGGTGCTCGTTGCTGCTGTTCTTCTACGCAGAGGCACCAGTAAGCTTGCAATATCAGAAAGTCAAGTGCACTGCAGTGGTCCATTTATTTTTTTTTTCTGACTGACTGACAAAATCGAAGATTAAGATTTTGTTTCCTGATGAGGCATTAGCTCTCTGGAAATGTGTTTTTTTCAATTGCTGCATTTTAATAACCTGAATTTAAATAAAAAGGTATTATCCCTCCCCCGCATGCAAAATGACGGTTAAAAGACTATACGAGAACAAAAGGATAATTTAGCTCTTTACTGACAGGTTCACGCGGTATTACAGACGGGAAGCTTATGACAGACATATCAAGTTGTGGGAAGCTTGATCTGTGCAGTCCGTCATCTTTCGTCGCTACGCTGAAAGGATTTTCACCGGACAGAAGACATAATCTTCTGCCCGGCCTCGGATGGAAGACATACTCTTCCGCCCGGAAGTTTCAAAGTGTTGGCCGTAGGTGTCCATTCTTAAATACAGGTTGGTCCATGTGCAGGCTCTTGGCTCCGATCCAAACAAGGACAGGACAGTACTCAAACCCCACCTTCAAACATACAGGAATAGCACAATGCCTACATACCTCATTCTCCCAACAAGGAAAGAGATTTTTACTGACAGAGGACAGAAATATACTAGTCTGTCTTTAGGCTGACTATTCAATTCTACAGTTGTCTGTGGCTCTCTAGCCCTGTGCTTGGCTCGGCAATTCTAAATGCTGCTGTTGTGCTCCTGTGTACCATACTTGGTCTGCCTGTATGAATGAGTCCATTACAGTGGGCACAGAGAACAGTGACATTAAACTTAATAAAAAAAACACATAGTATACAGTAACAGATTTTTAAAACTAAAGGAAAATAATGAGGACTTTTACAAGAAAGTGACTTTTGATTTTCATGGAGAAGGATAGGCGCATGGACTTCATTTACAAATAAAGGTAAGACCATAAATGGTTTTCAATTTTATAAAAAAAAATGGGATCAGAGTAAGAAAAGAAAAACAATCCAATATTTAAAAACTAAATTTTGACCTTAAATAAAATATTCTTTTGTTTTTCTTGTTATCCTTTTGTTGAAGAGTCTGTATTAAAATTGATTAAAGCATCAGAATTAAACGCTTTTAAAAATAACTACATATTTCAATTAAGGTCAAAACTGAAATCCATTTTTTGTGCACCACTCAATACTTTCATTTGTAGTGAATGAGTATGAACTGTGGAGGGTGCTGAGCAAATGTGTTTTCTCCACTCTCTGTCACCACTATAAATGTAACGTTCTTTCTTAGCCAAATATGCACCTTACCTATCTGTGTGTGTAAAGAATGCTGATAAGATATGAAATATAACCAGTAGTCAATGTACATGCTGTCAATTGAATAGTGAATAAGCTACTCTTTTGGGTTCATATATTTGTAACTCTGACTCTGAAGGAGTCATCAGCCATGAACCTCACCGCACATCACTGTGTTCTTCATTAAAGTATGCAAATTTCTCTCCTTGGAAGATATATCAATGGTCCTTTTACTCACACTGTAATAAAAAAAGGGGGCAATAAGCAAATAGTTTAGTTTTTGGAAACATGTATAGCTTAACCCGAGATGATCTTCTGAAGGTAATTACTTTCACAGTGTCATCAGTATTTCATATTCTTTTCACCATTAAAGTATACCAATACCCCCTTCTGGCAGACATGTCACAGTGAACACGTTGATGTGGTTGTAGTGCCTTTCAAAGGCGTGAAAATGTGTTTTGAAGACTAAAGGGGAAGAATTTACAATCTAAGGGGTATGAGATACGCCCGAACACCACCAGACAGATGTCACTTCTTTATAAAAGCACACGTTTATTTTTTCCTCTACTTCGCACAGCACACAGTGTTCCCGCACCAAACACCCCTAACACGGGCCTTCTCCACAATGTCCTTGGACCGCCTTTCCTCTGCTCCCTTAAGCTTCGTCCTGCTCCCACTCCTGACTCTAGCTCCCAGACTGTAGGAAGGCGGCCCCTTTTATGTTCACCCGGACGTGCTCCAGGTGCTCGTTGATGACCTTCTGGCGGCACTTCCTGCACTCCGCACTCCGGGTGTCCCCGGAAGGTTCTTCCTCCACCTGCCCAGGTGTGGCAGAAGTGCAGGTTTCCTGGGCTCCACGATGTTCGGGGCACCCCCTGGTCCCTTCTTTATCCAGAGTGGTTGCCCCCTCGTGGTCCGGGGAATGAATAACCCGCCTCCCGGTCCTTCCAGGCATCCATGCTGGGTCTGCCCCCCAGCCTCCTGTGACAGAGGGCATGGAAGCACTGCAAGGTTATAAACTGTAAGCACAATTTAATCACAGGATGCACATTCAGAACAGATTAAATGTGCAGCAAAAGCTGAAGGTGAGCAAACGTTTGAAAACAGAAGTATTTAGTCCTCAACTGGTTTGTGTTTCATATTCGCACTTTCACAGCTTAAAATTTTGTAAGAACTATATCAGAATTGTTTCCTATAATGGATAAATTTTGTGCAAAGATAAGAGAGACGTATCCAAAATGATTACTGGCTCCTTATAGCGGACATGTGGTTCAGAGAAATTACTGACACAGGAGGCAGAACTATGAAAAAAAGTGGAACATTTCAATTTTTATGTGCTATATATACTGTCACACGTGTACATTTAAGAGACAAGTGCTTCTTGATCATTAATACCACCTAATGACGTCACTTCCAATTCCCACATACCTGGACCGGCCCCTTCTGCCTCACACACCTCATAACTGGAGTGCCGACTTCATGGAGTCAGTTTAGTTTAGGACTCCTGTCTGGAAAGATGTTATCGTGTTTATTAGTAACTTGTTTTGTTTTCAGTTATATGGGGATCACCGTGAGGTTGCCCAAAACTTTATAATCTTTTTTGTCCTTTTGTTACAATACACACACACAAACATATTTGTTCTTTGCAATTTATGTCACATTTAAGTTGACTGTTGAAATACAGTGTACCTCCACTTATCTGTCCATTCTCAGTGTTTACCCCATCTCTGTCTGGCTTGTTTCGAGAGACTAAGGATCCCACAAACATCCCAGCAGGAAATGGTGCAAAGCAGGACCACTATACCGGATGTTTCCTTGGTTAGATTAAGACAAACAACACAAAAATTCTTTGTTGCATCCTGATGATTAGTACATTCATAGTTTTTTCAATAATTCTGTTATGTATTTAGTTCACATGCCATGGTGGCCTTATAATCATTAAAAGAGAAGCTAATGTCACAGTCATAATTTATGTCATCAGATGACAGAACTTCAAATCTTAATTGAAGAAGCCAGTCAAATGAAAGAAAGGAGTCATCATACTGAAAAACATTGGCCTGTCACAAATGAATTAGAAAATCACTGTTCATTTCTCAAATAATTTCTGTCACCAAAACATTTTGGATTTTTATAGTTTCCATTTAATGGCTTTAAGGCTCAGGGAGGGCAAACATTTACCCTTATTAAAGAAACCAGACAAAGAAAACATAGAATAGCAAACTTCACCTCCAACGTGATGCTTTCATTCAGTATAGACGTGCTGTATGAGCTTAGAAGGGAAAGCTTTTCTTTCAATGACTTCGTTTTTGCAGTGAGCACTGCCCAAACAATTTTTGACATTTGCAGCTAATTATTATTTGATCTATAAAGCGATCAAGCAGGGAACCGTGTCATTCCTTTCCTGCAAGAGTCTATGGTAACCAACACCATACTATACTGTATAGCATACTAGCAAAATACCCGCGCTTTGCAGCGGCGAAGTACTGCTTTAAAATTTAAAATAAACTGAGGGAAAATATACCAATAATTATTTGTTAAGGATCTCTTTGTATACCATGTTGTCAGTTCGCCCCTCCGGTTGTAATATGACCAAGCTGTGCGCTGAGCTTACTCTTGAGCATGCAACGTATAGTTGGCCATGTGAAAAGCAAATGAAGAACGGCAAGACCGCGCCAGCTGCGGAGCTCAGCTCGGAGCGAAATGAAGTGAATGAAATGAAGTAAATGGGAGAGGAGATGATCACGTGACTCCAACACCCGCCTTAACTCTCCATCCCTCCACAAACACACAAACACAGTCTCTCGGATGCCAACTCTCCTTTCGCACACTGCGTCTACTAAACACTAAGAAACACTAAGTATAAACACTGAAGGAAAAAATACTATTCAGTAAGTAGCGCATCTACTAAACTGTAAATCAGTAAAGGAGAAACGACTAAACACTAAGGAAAAAGAGCGGCAAGACCATGTCAGCTGCGGAGCTCAGCTCGGAGCGAAATGAAGTGAATGAAATGAGGTGAATGGGAGGGGAGATGATCACGTGACTCCAACACCCGCCTTAACTCTCCATCCCTCCACAAACACAGTCTCTTGGATCCCAACTCTCGTTTTTTTATATATAAATGTGAAAGAGAAATTTCACTAACGTAGGCAATTCTAAACTAAAAAGTCAAATGTTACACTTTTTAGTGTGTAGTGAATTTTCTGCTTAAACATGTGACAGAGAATTAATTTTAAATTAATAGTCCCCGTGAACTATGATGTTTGCTGATGACATTCTGATCTGTAGCGATAGCAGGGAGCAGGTTGAGGAGACCCAGGAGAGGTGGAGATATGCTCTAGAGAGGAGAGGAATGAAGGTCAGTAGGAACAAGACAGAATACATGTGTGTAAATGAGAGGGAGGTCAGTGGAATGGTGAGGATGCAAGGAGTAGAGTTGGCGAAGGTGGATGAGTTTACTGTAAATACTTGGGATCAACAGGACAGAGTAATGGGGATTGTGGAAGAGACGTGAAAAAGAGAGTGCAGGCAGGGTGGAATGGGTGGAGAAGAGTGTCAGGAGTGATTTGTGACAGACGGGTATCAGCAAGAGTGAAAGGGAATGTCTACAGGATGGTAGTGAGACCAGCTATGTTATATGGGATGGAGATGGTAGCACTGACCAAAAAGCAGGAGACAGAGCTGGAGGTGGCAGAGTTAAAGATGCTAAGGTTTGCATTGGGTGTGACGAGGATGGACAGGATTAGAAATGAGTACATTAGAGGGTCAGCTCAAGTGGGACGGTTGGGAGACAAAGTCAGAGAGGCGAGATGGCATTGGTTTGGACATGTGCAGAGGAGAGATGCTGAGTATATTGGGAGAAGGCTGCTAAGGATAGAGCTGCCAGGGAAGAGGAAGGCCTAAGAGAGGAAGGCCTAAGAGAAGGTTTATGGATGTGAGAGAGGACATGCAGGTGATGGGGGTAACAGAACAAGATGATGAGGACAGAAAGATATGGAAGAAGATGATCCGCTGTGGCAACTCCTAACGGGAGCAGCCGAATGAAGGATCTATTTTAAGTGCTAAAATAACTTAACAGTATCATAAAATAATTTTGTTTGATGGTTTGCCAAAGATTGATTCCACAGAGATCTACCTGACTACCGCCAATTACAAAATTACTAAGACTTAGAAAGGCTTTGTCAGTTGTGAAGCGATTCTCACATTAGGAACCATTCTTAAGCAGATCTACAGTTGCATAAGAAGCCAATTTGCAGATTAGCTACAGTAAAGTCTTTAATGCAACGCAGATTAAATCCTACTTGATTTCATTGTACAGATACAGCTAACAGATTTCTTATATTGACAACTCATCCTATGAATTCCACTTTGAAAGAACAGACTCATTTAAAGATATACTCTTACGGGTTACATTTACTGCCATTTTCCATGCTATGGAAAATAAATTCTCTATTGAAATATACACTGTTAACAAATGAGCGTACACATTCTAAGCAGCTGATGGAGGTTTCCTTTTTTCTAAATGTGCAGGTTGATAAGAGGACTGCAAGAAAGTTTGGTGAAACATACACATAATATAATCAAGTCACTATAAGAACTAAAATGAACACACAATGCATACATGGGATTAAAAATGGTAAAACAATAAATGATCAAATGAGATGTACTACTGAATTGATTTTTTAACTGTAACAGATATTTTGCGGTGCCTTACTTTCAAATGAGAATCTTCATTTCAAGTGATAACATTGAGTTTCATAGGGTCAACTGTGTAAAATTCACCTGTCCGACGGTATCCAGAGTGGGGTGCTAGACCCCCGTGAATTGATTTGTCTGAAATAACTGTCAAGTTACCTCCTCCTCAGGAAATTATGTACTTAGCTTGATTTAATGGAGCTGGACAGTTTGACATCCGTGGCAGAGCGACGGGCGCTCAGCAGGCTCCTATCAATTATGGAGAATCCACTGCATCCACTGAACAGGATCATCTCCAGACAGAGGAGCAGCTTCAGCGACAGACTGCTGTCAATGTCCTGCTCCACTGATAGACTGAGGAGATCGTTTCTCCCCCAAACTATGCGACTCTTCAATTCCACCCGGGGGGGTAAACGTTAACATTATACAAAGTTATTGTCTGTTTTTACCTGCATTTTTATTACTCTTTAATTTAATATTGTTTTTTGTATCAGTATGCTGCTGCTGGAGTAGGTGAATTTCCCCTTGGGATTAATAAAGTATCTATCTATCTATCTATCTATCTATCTATCTATCTATCTATCTATCTATCTATCTAATTTCAATAAGTAAACAAATCGTGCATTTGTAGACTAGATAATTTACTTTCAGCTGTTATGAATAGATGTGAGCGCTGTTTGAGCTGTTTTGGTACAGCATTTTATTATTAAAATTACATTTTCTTTTTGTTACTTAAATTTTGTTCAATTCTGTTACTGTGGCTCCATTTAGTCTAACTGGGGCATTGCCATTTTTAGGGTTGATTTTCATGGCTGTGGCCATGTTGCTTACAGTGATGGTGCCCGTTCCTGAACAATTGTTTTACTAGTAATGATGTGTGTGATGTTATAATACTAATGTTACTTAAGACAGATATGCTTAGAATTTGCTTGTGAAAATTTTAAAAAAGGAAAACAGACCACTGTTAGGATTTTTTTTATTACAATTTTCTGATTGATGTTTCAGACAGGCCAATTATTTCATAGTCAGACACCTTTGTCTCTCTTTAGACAGTCCTACTTTGGTTGTCCCTTTAAAATCATCTTAATTTTCTGGACCTTTTTAAAGATAACACCCTTCTAGCTTCTCCACCTTGGCATAAGTTTAACTCTTAAGGATTCCTACAAAAAATAAATTTGTTAGTAGTAAAAGCAGGATAGAAATTGCATCCACAACAACAGCACATGCATTTGAATCTACAGGAGAATTAGTTGGGCTGCACAAGACTTTCCACTTTGTGCTCTAATGAACGCCCTGTTTTTGCTGGTACTATGTTTTAGATCTTTGTCTTGCTGCATAATGAGGGGCCGGAGGCATTTCCTTATAAATGAATAGACAAGAGGTTTTTGTCAATTATGAAGTCATTTTGCAGCTAACAGAAGCCACCAATAACGACAAGTTTCACAGGCGTCCGTGCATGCCTATGACATGAAATGATGTCCAGTGTATTATACTGATGAAATGTTAGGCTCTGGCTCCCAATCTCTCTTGACGGACGTAAACAGAGGACACTACAGTATGGAGAGAACTCCGCATAGCAGAATAAAAGACACAAGAAGACATCCCTGTCAGAACTGTTCATTTTTTAAAGTCCAAGTACTTTATATTTATTGTACTGATACATTCCTGAACAAACAGCTAAAATCTGATCAACGCAACATTCAGTTAACAATAAAATCAAATTATTTTAACTATTTGAAAAACTTGTATTAATAATGTTATAATATACAGACAGAGCAGCTATCTGGGTTTAATTCCCTGCAGTTCAGTAGAAGTTTACGTGGGTTTTACCAGGAATTATGGTTTACTCCTGTGTCAGACAGATGTCCTGTTATTTGGTGACTCTAACTTGATGCATTTTCGCTGGGCATGTACTAGTGGGCCTTTTTAATAGCTGGCCTCAGTTGAATATTTAGTTTCTACCTCATGCTTTGTGCCCCAGATATACTCCACTTTCTTAAAGAAGATTCAGAATAAGCATGGACAGATAAAAACCATCCATCCATTATCCAACCCACTATACCCCGGGTCTGCTGGAGCCAATCTCAGCCAACACAGGGCGCAAGGCAGGAAACAAACCCCAGGCAGGGAGCCAGCCCACCACAGGATAGATAACAGTCTAATAATTATTGCAATAACAATATAATAATAGTCTAATAATTGTAGCTATTAATGCTTTTACAAATGATACATTTTAAATTAAAATCCTTTGTAGACAGGCAACAATATTTATGCAGTGATAAATACATGTGAAAATCACAACCCCTCAAACATTCTGAGACTTCAGTAGTTTCTGACGGCTTCAATTGAGTTCACACAAGATACAGCAGTGCAAGGGTCAGCTATTGAGTGCCACCATTGTTAATTCATAAGTACATCAGTGAAATTCTGGATGCAATTAATAAGAATTTGTTGATATAATTCAGTGTGTAAATGCAATCTTGCATACAGGACTCTACACTGTTTTAGATACATTAGGGAAGTTCATTCACAAGGGTAAAATGCTAAATTAGGTAGCATGCCTAAATTAGGCATTTTAGGTAGAAATACCTTCACAAGGTATTTAAGGTGGTCAATTGCAAGTTGTGCTTCCCTTTGACTCTCCTCTGAAGAGTGACAGCATGGGATCCTCAAAGCAACTTTCAAAAGATCTGAAAACAAAGATTGTTCAGTATGATGGTTTAGGGGAAGGCTACAAAAAGCTATCTCAGAGTTTCAAACTGTCAGTTGCAACTGTAAGGAATCCATATTACTAACCGAGAATGCTAAACCGGATGATGGACGCAGGCACATCCGGCCATGGGCCGTAGCTGCAAAAAGACGTACTGCGCAGGCGCAAAAAGAGTCCGCGAGAGTCGGCTGAGGAGCTGAGAAAGGTGGACAAAAGAGGGCGAGAGAGGCGGATGAGGGGCCGCGAGAGGCGCAGGCGCAAAAAGAGTCCGCGAGAGTCGGAGAAAGGCGGAGAAAAGAGGGCGACAAAGGCGGATGAGGGGCCGCGAGTGGCGGACAAGACCACAGAAAAAAGGAGTGAGCACATGCAAAAAGGAGACATGAGGCGCAAAGTCAAACGCAGGAAAAGCACGAAACACATTGCACACGAAACTAGACCCGAAAAAAAAAAAAAAAAAAAAAAAAAGAGGCTCGCGCACAACAGCAAGACACCCCCCCCCCCCCTACAGGCACCGGACGGGACACACACCAAGAGGGGGATTCAACAAGCCCATGGAACACAAAAAAAAGAACACAAAACCACCCCACAGACCCTACAAGCAAGGGACGGGACACACACAAAGAGGGGGATTCAACAAGACACAGGAACACAAAAAGAAAGAAGACGCTCGCGCAACAACAATCCTCAACAATCCCCCCCCCCCCCCCCCCCCCCCCCCACCCACATCCATAAGAAGTCACACCCAAAGCCACATATTCTAAAGTGAACATCAGCACCTTCACACTACACAGCATAGGTGTCAGCATAGGTGGATCTCCTTACAATAAAGCACTATTAACCGTTCAACTGCAGAAAAGGAAACATATTAACAGTGACTGCGACCCTCCTTATTACCTATCCATATTTCGGATGCTGAGAAAGAAACAAGTCATGAATACACGGTCACGGGTACAAAACGAAAAGGAAAGGATAACAGGAACAAACACACGAACACGAAAGAAACAACAAAATAGACGGCTATGCAGCATAGGTGGATCTCATTACAATAAGGCACTATTAACCGTTCAACCGCAGAAAAGTCTCCATATTAACAGTGAGTGCAATACTTCTTATTACTTTTCCATATTTCTAAAAGAAAAAATGTCTCGACTCCAAAAACGCAAAGCTCAACTAAAGCTTCTAACTAACAATGTACCTAAAAGTAAAAACTTTATGAACTGCGTTAGATCCTACAATAGTTCATTTGCTTTTAGTAAATATCAGGCCACCAAAAGGCAATGGCCCATACTGCTTTCCCATATGTGCACAAATACTGCATCGCATTGGAACAGTGCACCCTGAAACAAATCAACAACGCAAATATGCACAAATCTACATCCTGGATCCACATGACGCAAACTATCAATCAAAGTGCTGCATCGCAACAGGCACGGATTCAAAACGAAACACCTCCCGTCTCAGACATACGTTAACGGCAAGGAAGGCTACAACGGGCGTCTCACACAGCACAGGCAAATCGATTACAGCTCCAAAACAACACGTCCCAAATACTACATATGCAACAACGCGCCTCTCAAACGGCACAAGCAAAACATACACCGGGAAAATTCATTCGGATTAATAAATGTCATTTGCAATCATTGTCATTCAGTTCACTTCCCTGAAGAAACAACTGGCAATACAAGTAATACATTTAGACGTTGTTGTCAAAAGGGTCAAATTAGACTGCCTTCTTTACATTCATATACTGAATATCTACAGAAGATTCTAACTGACGATGTACCTGAAAGTGAAATCTTTATCAACTGCATTAGATCCTACAAATCGGTATCCACTATGAACATTAACGGTGGCACTGCACGTGACATCCGTCTTCAAAAAATGTTGTTTATTGATGAATGTACAATGGCATGAAGTCACTTACTCAACACCATTCATAAACTTCTACAAACGTTTATGAATAATAATATTCGATTTGGAGGAAAGGTACTTTTATTAGGAGGAGATTTTAAACAGTGATTAGCTATTCTTCCAGATCCCATGCACTCAGCTATTGTTCAGTGCACCTTAAAATACGCAGACAATTGGCATTGCTTTCAAAAGATACAGTTAGTAAAAAAGATACGATGTCCAGAACCAGATCATAACAATTGCTTATTACAACTGAGAGATGGTACACTCACCAATACAGATGGACTTCAGCCACATATTATTACAATTCCTCAAGCCTTTATCTGCGACGACTTAGTTACAGAGAAATTTGGAACAGCAATCTCATTAGACCAAATGCCCCTTTTAACACAACGCACTATATTATGTCCAAAAAATATTAATGTGGAAAACATACATACCCAAGTCATTCCATTACTTCCTGGAGAGACACAACTCTTTCTAAGCTCTGACAAAGTTGACTCTGATCACGATAATGACCATCTTCATTGACCTTACAAGTTCTGACCTGGAATTACCTTTTACACTTAAACGGCGTGTACAAAGAAATTTTCCAATAAACCTTTACACTGTGCCATACACTTTATTGTTTGCTTTCTATTTGCATCATCTACACCGTCACACTATTCTATATCTCATTCATACATCACGCTCTTTGTCATTCCCAACACCAGGGGTTGGCGAGCGAAGCGAGCAGGGGGCGGAGCCCCCTAGTGGAATCAGGAAATGGAAGGCTACAGGTACAGTTGCTGTTAAACCCAGCAGGTCTGGCAGGCCAAGAAAAATACAGAAGCGGCATATGGGCAGGATTGTAAGAATGGTGACAGACAACCCACAGATCACCTCCAAAGACCTGCAAGAACATCTTGCTGCAGATGCCGCAATTTACAAAAAGAACATCTGTATGGCAGGGTGATGAGAAAGAAGCCCTTTCTGCACTCACGCCACAAACAGAGTCGCTTGTTGTATGCAAATGCTCATTTAGACAAGTCAGATTAATTTTGGAAGAAAGTGCTTTGGACTGATGAGACAAAAATTTAGTTATTTGGTGATAACAAAAAGCGCTTTGCATGGCGGAAGAGGAACACCGCATTCCAAGAAAAACACCTGCTACCTACTGTCAAATTTGGTGGAGGTTCCATCATGCTGTGGGGCTGTGTGACTAGTTCAGGGACTGGGGCCCTTGTTAAAGTCGAGGGTCGGATTAATTCAACCCAATATCAACAAATTCTTTAGGGTAATGTTCAAGCATCAGTCGCAAAGTTGAAGTTACACAGGGGTTGGATATTCCAACAAGACAATGACCCAAAACACAGTTTGAAATCTACAAAGGCATTCATGTAGAGGGAGAAGTACAATGTTCTGGAATGGCCGTCACAGTCCCCCGACTTGAATATCATTGAAAATCTATGGGATGATTTGAAGCAGGCTGTCCATGCTCAGCAGCCATCAAATTTAACTGAACTGGAGAGATTTTGTATGGAAGAATGGTCAAAAACACCTCCGTCCAGAATCCAGACACTCATCAAAGGCTATAGGAGGCATCTAGAGGCTGTTATATTTGCAAAAGGAGGCTCAACTAAGTATTGATGTCATAGCTCTGCTGGGGAGCCCAAACTTATGCACCTGTCTAATTTTGTTATGATGCATATTGCATATTTTCTGTTAATCCAATAAACTTAATGTCACTGCTGAAATACTACTGTGTCCATAAGGCATGTCAGATATTAAAAGGAAGTTGCTACTTTGAAAGCTCAGCCAATGGTAAACAAAAATCCAAAGAATTAAGAGGGGGTCCCAAACTTTTTCATATGATTGCTGTGGGAGATGGCCGGCTGTTCATCCCGGCCAATACCCCCAGGCCGCTAGATGGAGCCCTCCCTGTAGCATGGGAGTGCCCCGAAGACCAGCAGGGAATCATGGACAATGGAGTTTTTATTCCCGACCCTGCTGGACACCGTTGGGCCCACCAGAGGACGCTGTAGGGAGGCTCAAGGACTTATACGTGCCCTATAACCCGGAAGTACGTCCTGATCACATAACCAGAAGGAGCGACGTGCTTCCGGGATGAAGAAATGGACTTTTAACCTGACCCGGAAGTGATAACAAGTCATGGACTGCAGAGTTGGAACCACTTCTGGGTCAGGGACTATAAAGGACTGTGGGAAACCCCAGACGAGTGAGCTGAGCTGGGAGGCAGGGTGGCTAAGCGTCTGGGAGTGGAGGATTGAGTATTGGTTATTGTAATTTGATTATTGATATTTTATTGAGTATAGTGGAGTGGTGGTGCTTGGTGCACATAATTATTATAAAATAAAGTCATATTGGACTTTTATCTGGTGTCTGATGTTTGGTCTGAGGGTTCAAGGGGTCGACAGTGCCTCTATCTTTCACATTGTATACTTAATACACTTGTGAAATTTGGGGAGGACACCACAAAGGGATAGATAGCTAATACTAAGTAGACAGAAAAACAATTCGGGAAGACATGGACAATTCTCAGATTTGGGCAATCACTTATTTTTATTAAGTTGCAAAGTGTTACAAATAGATGAACATTAATTACAGATATCAGATGGGCAGTGCTGGCCTACATGAAGCAAATTCTCAGATGGTTTATTTTGACAGCATGTTCTCGTCCTCTAGAAATGATTAAAAAAAGGATTGGTTATGCTATAAAAAAATCTTTAAAATAAATTAAGCATTATGTGTTCAACCCTGAGATTGTATCAGGTGGATTCTGTGAAGTTCAAGTCACCATACAGCAAAAATGTTTGCAATAGCTGAACTAAAGTCCATACATAGAAGAATAACTAAGTGCATACATGGACTAAATGACATGTCCTTCTGATAATCCAAGTGACTGAATAGTGAATCTATCTTCTAGTTAATTCAGACATATCACAAGTGATGCTACCTGTGGTCATAGGACGTTTCAGATCTTAATCATCAAACGCCCTCACCCAGGTGACTTGGACAAGGTTGAGCAGTCTCCATCTTGTGTCTAAGTTGTATTGTCCATGAATGGTTTCTCTTCATCTATAGCTACCTTTAAATCTTGTCTGTTGCCTCTGTGATCATTTTGATGGATTTCCTTTTGCACGCACCTATAATGCCCAGAAGGTTTAGTACCTTACAGAGGTACTACGCAGCAAACCTTCTGCCCCCCACTTCTATGGACTGGCATTCTGCATGCTACCTCTTACTTCAACCATAATGCTTTATTAGTTATTTTACAGAAAAAACATTTCAAACTTGTTAATAAAATAATAGGAAGGAAATATTACTGTATCAGCCACACCACTTGCACTCCAGAAGAGGTAATCCACCTGAAGCTAAGCAGGTTTGGGCCCAGCCAGTACATAGATGGGAGACCACCTAGGAAAAGCTTGAGTTGTTGCTGAAAGAGGTGCTTACCATGTGGTCTGAATGTGGACCCCAATAACCCAGTGCAGTGATGCAGAAACTGTGCTATACAAATGGCACTGGTCTACTGATGAGATGTAAAATTGAGGTCCTGACTACCTGTGGTCATAAAAGATCACTGGGTATCCTTCATGAAGAGTAGGGTGTATCCCGATGTCCAGGCTAAATTGCCCTCCATGACCTAGTCATTCTGGCCCCCAATTTTCCCCTCTCTCTAATTGGCTATTTCTCTCTTTCACTGCTTCACCATCTAATAGATGAGCGTCTGCCATTGCCATCATTCAGGTTGATGCTACACATTAGCAGTGGTTGAAGTGACTTCCCAATCACTATGAAAGGTGCTTTGAGTAGTGAAAGATGCACAATATAAATAATTATTATTATTACAAATAGTTGTCGACTTACAATCTATGCATCTTATGACCATTTGAATTACGACCGCTACTTTGTTTCACAGGCAAACAATGATTTTTTGCCATGCTAGCTGCTTATGCAGCGACTCACTCATCTCGATCATAGTTTACTAACTGCAACGGTTTAGACTACATTCATTTAGATTCATCTTACAATTACAGGAAAAAAGTCAATTGATCTTGACACAGAAATGAAGGTGATGAAGCAGAATGACAAAGGAAAGAAAGCAAATGCAATCACATGTGACTTTAAGTTCTTGCATTGTAACTGGTGTTTACCGCACGCAATGTACTGCTGTGCTCTGTTCTTCAATCAGGTTAACCTTAGAAGCTCCGAGTCGCATTGTGAGAACCACCACGAAGGTGTAAAGAAACCACACTGAACTCCTTCATCTGTTAATGTTTACTATTAACAGGGTGAAATGTCAAAACAGAAAACATGCGAGTGCTCAGACGCTGCCCGTACAATTCTTTCTCTCAGAGTTAGCACAATGACCACTGGGAGAGGCTCACACTGATGACGTAACGTAACACAGACAAAGAAAGGATTCGGGATCTGTTCAAGGTGTGGCACCCATGTGAGCAACAATTAATAATGAAACAAAATAATGAATTCAAAAAAATTATAGAAAATCCACACAATGTGCTAAGAATTATGATTAAAAATTTATGAATTTCCCCTTGGGACTAATAAAGTATCTATCTATCTATCTATCTATCTATCTATCTATCTATCTATCTATCTATCTATCTATCTCTATCTAAAAAAAGGATATAAAACAATAGGACTTATTATACACATATGGTCAGGATTGTATATTTTATAATTATATATATATTATATATACACATATACATACACACACACACACACACCAGTCCATCATACATCCAGATTGACTTATGACCGGTCTGTTAGAACCAAATGTGATCATAAGTAAACAATAATATTAATAACACTACAGGTAAAGTCATTTAACACAAATAATTTAAACAAAAATTAACCATTACTATATACAATATGTTGTTCCTATGCTTAGACATGTTACAGTTTTTGATAATAATACATCATTGTTGGGTGTTGGGAAAGGCATAATGACGGCACAAAAACCCACCACTAACTGATGACGTATTCCTGCTGTTTTTGCTGAGGGATCATTAAGAGCGTCCCCCCCCACCGCCAGCAGTCATACTCCCTAAGTCACCAGAGCTACGATGTGTACTTAGGATGCTGGGAATTTCATACAAGCATTGATTTCTGCTCAACTAAGGAGCCAGCTGCTAATCGCGCAGCTTCCTGTGACAGAACTTATTACGCCACTGTGCATGCTGCCGGTTACATTCAATGACACATGCTATCTGTGCTGAGAGATCACTAAGAGTTTTGCCTCCCCCCTCCTGGCCCCTGTACTCCCCAGGGAAGGCACACCTGGGATGCAAACTTAGGATCGTGTTAATTACAGGCAGCGCTGGTCTTCTGATCAAGATTCTTACCTGTGACTGAGCCCTACTGTACCAGGATCATAATGCCAGGTGCATTTAGTGAAAAAGACACACACACAAATACAAAAATAATATGAAAACTGTAACAAAGCCCGTGGTGTGGAGCACAATTCCTCAGAATTTGTGAGGGCTGATTTGTATTCATCCATGTCAAAATTAGTAAGTGAAAATCAGAAATTATTAGATAAAAACTAATTGAAATTTAGTTGAAAAGAAAAATCTGTGATATGAGTTTTATGTGCTTGTTCATATCTGCAGAACTGCCATTATCTAAAACCCTTCTACATATACAGTAGCACTGTGTGTTGTGAATGTCAGGACAGGTAATGTTTAACTTGTTATGATCCTATCTTCCATATCTTGTGCGGCTTACTTGTCTACTTTTCAAGAAGGACATAAACGAGCCACAATACAAAAGCCAGGAAAATCACAGATCATCAGGCATAATGACACATGACAACAGTCTTTGATATGTAAAAGGATCAAGTACTATAAACTTAATTGCAGCTGCTCCTTTAAAATACTTTCTTTATAAGGGTGTAGACAAACGTACATGTCATGTAAATTTTAGAAAGAACTTATTCACAGAGAGAACTGAAAATAAATGAAAGAAGATGCCTTATGACATAACTTTGGACACACAGTGGAAGGAGGAATTGATTAACTATGTTGAGCTGAAAGGACTAATCTGAACACAATGTTTCATTGTTTTGTGTCATTCTTCATAGTTTTGCACTGGCTATACTCTTAGATTATGCACCACACACTATAAGTTGCAGAACTGCACACACTTGAATTTTATGAACTAATCATGTCCTTTGTAGGAGGACTGGGAAAGGCACAATACCTCCTCTGGACCACAAGAGGGCAGCCACCCTGGTATGCATGGGGGCCACAGGATCAGAGCTTACAGCTCAACCCTGTTGGGGCCCGTGGCCAACGCCAGGGGGCGCCTGGATAGTTCCGGAGACATGGACTGCAGCACTTCCGCCACAACAGGAAGTGCTGCCGGAACAAGAAGCAGGTACACCCAGGGTGCTTCCAGGTGCCCATGTGGTGTGGCAGGAAGGTCATCACGGAGCACCTGGAGCACATCCGGATGCATCATAAAAGGGGCCACCTCACTCCATTCGGGGAGCCGGAGTCGGGTAGAAGAGGACGGAGCTTGCGTGTGGAGGAGTGAGGGCGGCAGAAAGAGAAGAAGAGAGAGAGAAAGAAAGAACGAAGGGACTGAGTATTGTGGCTGTTTTATGCATTGTGTGATGCTGTAAAGAAGAAAAGGTTATTAAACGTGTGTGATTTTTGGACATCTGGTGTCTGACTGTCTGTGTACGGGGGCTGAACTTCCACACCTTATATTCCAAAGGGTGCTCTGGCTCTCTACTACCATCAGGTCACTCTGTCTGCAATGAACATTACAACATGCAGATGTTTGGAGGCTGTATATCTATTATGGGGCATAAAACTGTCATGTCTTATAATATCTGTAGCTAAAATGTATCATCAATATAAAATAATTACAACTTTTTACACATCACTTATTACCCGGAGTAGGAAAATTTGACTTAATCTGTAAAATGAACTGTCAACACAGGAGATGACAACTGTGTACTTTATTTACTGCCTGGGTGGAAAAAGGTTTGTTGATATTGTATACATGACCTCTGTGAAATAATTCCAGGATGTCCGTATAGACCAATTTTCCTCATAGACGTTGTTGAACGGAAAATACATTTGTTAAACAGCTGTACTCTGTCAGTGAGAGAAATATATTTCAGAAAAGTACTCTTAGCTTCCTTTAATTTACAATAACAGATAAGGTTGCTTATTATTACTGAGAGTAGGAAGTGCAAGTTTTTATTTTCATTATTAGGACTTAATGGATATAGGAGTTTTTTATTAGACTGTAGCACAGATGTGTGAAGCAAACTGGTATCCACTGGCAGGCATGGAGAACCCATCACAACTGTTAGTATGATTATCGATACAAAACCCTTCCATCCTTCATTCAATAATTAACTGTCTTAGTGAGTTAAAACTGAAGATGAATTTAAACTAATTGGTCTTAAATTTGAAAAAGACTGTGGAAATTCTGCAGTTAGCAAGATGATGATGATGGCGACTCAACTTTTTGGATTTAATTGTTGCAAAATTTACATACTTAAATTTATTTAACTTTTAGTTTTAACATTCCTGCACTAGTGCCTGCTTCCTCCATCTAAGCAATCTCTCTATTATAATAAAAAAAAAATCTTGGGAGACGAGACTTTTTATCCTGCGACGAGATGTGATCTTTTGCAGAGAAACAGTTTCACGTCCTGCGAGACGAGACTTTGTGCCAAGGGATTTAACCACACCTGGGGCCAGAAACAAAAGACAAAGAGTAGATGGCGAAGTAGAACATCGTAAAGAATTCGAAAACGTTGGCACGATACACATGCAGAGCAGGTTAGAGATAATGGAAGTACAAAATTCGAAAGTCTCAAAAAAAGGATAGTAAAGATTGTATAAGCGCAAACAAATGGAAATTATTACTCTGTGAAATAACGGAACAGTGAAAAGAGACTGAATATACAGTATTGTTTGGATTTAAACTTTAAGTCAGAGACTTGTAGGTCGTGTAATTCGTGTTGCCATCAGGGAAAAGTAGTGTTTCTTCCCAATGAAGAGGCATATCTAAGAGAATTAAGAGATTGGTTGTTTGGTGAAAGTGAAATCCTGTGAGAGTAAATTTCAAGCCCGTGAGACAAGACTTAATGCGAGGAGATTTGGAAAAGTCCTACTCACATCTAAAACATTTACAACCACGCTCATGGTTCAATCATTTCTCATTTGTATGAATGCTATTATAAGACACAGTTCGTGTAGAGAGAAACAAACGATATTCACTCACGGGCAGTTATACGTTGCATTGTCACGATGTAATTCCAAACACAGAATCAAAATACAATGCAATATTGACAAAAAGGTAAAAGCAAAAAGAGATCGAATATATGGACATAGGTGATATGACAGACGTACAGTATGTAGATATTGTTTGGCTTTAAACTTTAAGTCAGAAACTTGTGGATCGTCTAATTCGTGTTGCCATCAGGAAAAGGTAGTGTTTCTTCCCAATGAAGAGGCCTATCCACGAGAATTAAATGTTTTGTTGTTTGCGAGCAGCAGAGATGCAAATTTGCTGATGTGTAGCGCAGGCTTTGGGTTGGCGAGCGAAGCAAGCACCCCCTAGTACTAAAAAAATTTTTTATTATTTTCCTAATTTGCAAAGTTTAGAAAAACTAATAAATTTCAGGCATTTGAACAAGGCACAATTGACTTCCATAATATAAACAGTACATGAATGTTATTCAAATTTCTTGATTTCTAATGTACAGTTTATTGAAAATGCTCATACAGAACTAGAAAGTATATCCATATGATCTCTATATTCACCTTTGAATACATTGACAACCAGGTTTAAAATCCTGATTTTGACATATACTGTAAAGTCCTGAACAGTGTAACCACTTTTCATTTTACAGAACTGCCTGTTCTCCAGAGCTGTGCAATTACACAATTCAGGACTTCTTAAAATTCAGGAATAAATAAAACCTATGTGGGGAGGCAGAGCCTTTCACTAGAAACCCAAAACTAGCAAGACCTACCTGCCAAAAAATGTGATGAACCGTCCATCTCGGCATTTCAAACAAGGCTAAAGACCCATTTCTTTAAAGCTGCAGTCCTTATAGAGATGCTGCTCAGACTAATCCAGTTGCCTTTTCAGAATTCAACTCCAAGTCTTTCCAATCGTGTCTCTTTTTTTTTAGTGTTCTGTTGTGTTGCCTGGTATTGCTTCTCCTTTTACTGAATGATAACTCAGAGACTTGTAAGGGAATTTGAATTGTATATAACATCATCAACGCTCAAGCTTTTGCATTTAATGTAATTAACAACCTCTTCTAAAAACAGAAAACCTAAATGAAAGCATCTACAAAAAGTGATGCACTGAAAGGCAAAGACATACATGAAAGACAAATCCACCTTTGACCTTCAAACTGTGTTACCAGAATAAATTTCCATTATTAAAATCAATGACTGCAAAAACATCATTATGTTTGACTCACATGTGCTTAACTTCCCACATCCTAAACTTATGTTCAAGAGCGGCATTTGGGGGTGGCCCTGTGCCTAAGGGGGCTCTGCTTTTGAGGTCCACGTGTCCCGTTCAAGCAGATTTGTCAAGTTATATTCTCCAGTATTTATATATTTGAGATGCTTCTAAGTGGAACCCTTTTAAAATCTCTCTTCAAGGTTAAATTGCGTACATGTACGTCTTTGAAAACATTCCATAGTCCACCTTCATTGCCTGAAAAGGGTTGCCAGTATAATCCCTTCCTAAAATAGATATAACCCATTAGTCGCTGGGTTGGCTTCTCCTATCAATAGAAAAAGACATTGCATCCAGATTAGACTACAAAGATGTCATCAACGACTTTTCCAATCGGAAGGTAAGAAAAGTGGATTTTCATCTCTGAACCTGGAAACCGGTAAGATATTTCATGATGATACCGCTATGTTAATTTCACACTTTGTAACGGCCGACCCCTAACCCAGCCGGCAGCTACACCTCCAAGACCTGTGGCCTGGATGAATTACAGAGATGAATCTAAATATCAAGCCGTACCTCTAACAAATGAAATTTTCCCCACAATCGACGGTTTAAACAAGCACGCAAAAACAGATGATATGTAAAAATAGGTGGTTAATTATATTAAATGGAAAATAAAACACTACTGCACATTTCACACGTAAGAAAAAAAAATATATATCTATATCCCTCCACCAAAGCAACAACGTGACACCACCATATATATACACAACAAACCCTCCCTTGCCCCTGTAACATATAACAAACAACAACGAATAACAGCAATGAATGAAATACGGAATGAATGATCGTGAATTTGAGTCTGAGTGTACAACTGTCCTGAATGCGGATGACTGGTCAACAGATAAGAGATGCGTTTGTATTTCCCGGAATAAATGGAGCAACCTCAACGTGAATTCTTGGTTTGTGGTGGATGATGTAATCCGACCCCGGGATCTCTGGTGATGAGGGAATTGAAGCCAGTCCGGCGAAATTAAAAACAAACTGGTTACCAAAAGCGCGATGTGGAAAAACAGCAGGTAAAGATGGTTCGTGGTCGTGAAAATGAAAATCTCCGTCTTTCTCCTCTCCTTTTTTTTTTCTCTGTTCCCTCCTAATTGTTTAAATAGTTGAGAGCCAGATTGAAAACATGTGCTTTCCATCTTGGGGCTGCGGTCTCTTCCCATCATCCGTCCCCCCTGTATTTATGGGGACGACATTCACTGACGCACACATAAACAGCAAACGGGACGATGGAAACAAGACGCACTCAGCACAAACATTGACAACATTATTACTACTATGTAGCTCCGCTACAACTGCCTGTCGAAAGACATGACATCAACGTGAGTTATGACTGTGACATCCTGCATATCGAGACTCAGAGTGTATTTGCTTTTCTAGAAGAGGCCCTGTTAATTTCCACATGACACCACATCGCATTTCGCACGATCATGTTATTGTCATGAATTATGAACTACACTTTTTTAATAGATTATATTATTATATTTTGATAAAGTCCACGTGTTATCTTGCAAAAATTTATCTGAATACTGTAATGAGAAAATCCGGTGTATCTTAACATTATTTTTTTTAAATTTGTGGGCAAGTTAATACAGTCCACACCCCGTGTGGGGTTAGTCAGCCCTAGGACCTGCACACCCCTAAGGCTGCCTCTGCTTATGTTTCAGGTGTTTTGTGCATCTATTGCTCTTCAGTTTTTATTTTTAGTCAGAGTGTAGCCACAAGGGGGTGCACCAGAGCCACAACCACTTGACACAATTGCTTCCAACACCGCCCCTGGTTAAAATAATGTCTCTTATTGAACAAATGCTTTATTACAAGGCTCCTTTAATGACCACTTCTCCTTCCAGAAATAACCAATATTCTTTTCTTTTCCTTTCTTTTCTTCTCCTTCTCCTAACTCCTCCTCTCCTCCCAGATGAGCTTCTCCTGACACCTCTTCCAACTCCATGGGTTGAGTGGAGGGCTTTCACTTAATACCCAACCTGAGCATATTTCCATAATCAATCGCATGCTCCTAATGAGACGACAGATGGTGTCCTGGGGGATCTCCTCCCAGATCTGGACCAGGGCATCACTGATCTCCTGGACAGTCTGAGGTACAACCTGGCGGCATCAGATGGACCGAAACATAATGTCCCACCCAGTCCAATGTTCTATTGGATTGAGGTCAGGTGAGTGAGCGTGGGGGCCAGTCAATGGTATCAATTCCATCATCCTCCAGGAACTACCTGCATACTCTCGCCACATGAGGCCAGCATTGTCATGAACCAGGAGGAACCCAGGACCCACTGCACCAACATAGGGTCTGTCAATGGGTCCAAGGATTTCATCCTGATACCTAATGGCAGTCAAGGTGCCATTGTCTAGCCTGTAGAGGTCTGTGCGTCCCCCCATGGATATGCCTCCCCAGACAATCAGTGACCCACCACCAAACCGGTCACGCTGAATGATGTTACAGGCCGCAGAACATTCTCTACGGCTTCTCCAAACCCTTTCATGTCTGTCACATGTGCTCAGGGTGAATCTGCTCTCATCTGTGAAAAGCACAGGGTGCCAGTGATGGACCTGCCAATTCTGGTATTCTATGGCAAATGCCAGTCGAGCTCCACGGTGCCAGGCAGTGAGCACAGGGCCCACAAGAGGACGTCGGGCCCTCAGGCCACCCTCATGAAGTCTGTTTCTGATTGTTTGCTCAGAGACATTCACACCAGTGGCCTGCCTGCTGGAGGTCATTTTGTAGGCTCTGGCAGTGCTCATCCTGTTCCTCCTTGCCCAAAGGAGCAGATACCGGTGGGTCCTGCTGATGGGTTAAGGACCTTCTATGGCCCTGTTCAGCTCTCCTAGAGTAACTGCCTGTCTCCTGGAATCACCTCCATGCCCTTGAGACTGTGCTGGGAGACACAGCAAACCTTCTAGCAATGACACATATTGATGTGCCATCTTGGAGAAGTTGGACTACCTGTGCCAACTCTGTAGGACCCTGGTATCGCCTCATGCTACCAGTAGTGACACTGAGCGTAGCCAAATGCAATACGAGTGACAAAACAGATGAGGAGAGAAACCATTTCTCTTTTGGGGGTCGTCTCATTGTTGCCCATCTAGTGCACCTGTTGTTAATTTCATGAACATCAAAGCAGCTGAATCTGATTAACAACCCGCTCTGCTACTTAACTGACCAGATCAATAGCAAAGAAGGTTCATTGATTTAATGCTATATTCTGATTAAAAAGTGTTCCTTTAATTTTTTTGAGCAGTATATGTTAATATAAACTACAGGGTGGTAACCAAACACTGGAAAATGCGTGCAAATGTTCACAAGTAAAATCAAATCAAAAATAAAATAAACTGCCAGATGAGGCAGAGGAAAACGGGGTTCTCATTTTGCGGTTATTGATAAATACTGATCTGACCTGAATATTCAGACACTTTGAAATAGCAAACTGTGTTCTGACAGCTTCTGAATGTTAGAAATAAAAAAGGACATTCAAGATGAGAAAGAACACTTCACTCACATGAAGGCCTACAGCTTGTTGCTCGTGCACTGAAAGCACGCAGCTGCTGGTAAAAGGCCCAAGTGAATTACTAACCGTCATTCTGTTACAAGCTATGAATTGACAGTAATGGCATTCTGTCAAACGAATGTGTTTAAAGAGAATAACGCTTTTTATTATCAATTATGATGCAATTTTTAAAAGAGAAGTCTATAGAAATTTTTAAAATGTAATCATTAGTCCTAATTATAATAAATTCTTCTGCTCGGCTTGAATAATGCTAGATTTCTAAATTATTTCCAAGATGCAAAGCAACACACATAAAAGAGAAATCTGATGACTACTGAACCATCATGCTCTTTAATCCAATATTATAAAGGGATTTGTGACAGTATTCACTGCTTTGTAACATATACATGGTCTCATAATGGTTTTTTATTGTTTTTACAGTCATTTTACTACTTTCATTATGTTTTAGTAAGAAGACACTTTCTCTCTCTCTCTCCCCAGGACAAATTACAAAATCAGGATACATTTCAATTTAGTCAGAGGCAGGGATGGATGGATAGATGGATAGATAGATAGATACTTTATTAATCCCAAGGGGAAATTCACATACTCCAGCAGCAGCATATTGATAAAAAACAATATTAAATTGAAATCAGAAATTTAAAAGAATAAAACAGAAAAAATATTGTAAAATACTAATTATTTTGCTGGTTTTGAAAAAACAATGCATTAAAATGCTTAAAGGTAATATATTTTAAAGGCATTACAGTGTACTAACTGTGCTACCTGTCTAAGATGGGTTTAAATCTAAGTAATCAAGGGAGACCTCAGCAGTGCACCATGCAGTGTGTATGTCTTAGTTATATACAAGTAAGCCCGCGATTCGCTAGCGAATCGGAAATCCAAGAATGGTAATCAGTTTCTGTTCTGGATGGATGACATATCATGGAGGGTGGGGGCGTCTGGGGAAATGTCATCTAATTACATACGTATATCTGTAGTAAAGCGGTCTCGTTTTGTGGAGACATGATTCTGTTGCCTTTGCTGACTCCGACTGCTGGCAGAGTGGAGCACAGCAAGTTCAGCCCTGCGTCCATATCCGGTTTACGCCGTGTAGTTTGGACGTCTGGGGATTCCGTACTGTAATACTATAATGTGATTCACATATGCACTGAATCCTCTCGTTTTTGTTTTCTCTGTGGTGGGCTCGTTGCAGTGCGGCAGTGCACACGCGCCTCGATGCGCCCTGCGCCCAGCGCCCTGCGTCCATATCCGGTTTACAACCTTCGGTTAGTAATATGGAAAACAGAAGCAATATTGTAAATTACTAATTATTTTGCTGGATTTGAAAAAACAATGCATTAAAATGCTTAAAGGTAATATATTTCAAAGGCATTATAGTGATGTACTAACTGTGCTACCTGTCTAAGATGGGTTTAAATCTAAGTAATCAAGGGAGACCTCAGCAGTGCACCATGCAGTATGTATGTCTTAGTTATATACAATTGGGGATGGGACTTGTAACAGCAGTGCCAATGTTTGTGATGCGCCATCTACTGGAATTATGAGACATAGCAACTGGATGGACACCAAGACAGACACTTAATCCTTTTATTAAGGAGGATAATAAACCACATGTTCTAGTACTGTGGTCTCAAACTCCGGTCCTGGAGGGCCACAGTGGCTGTAGTTTTTCATTTTAACCCTTTTCTTAATTAGTGACCTGTTTGTGTTGCTGATTAACTTCTTTTGAATTCATTTTCATTGACTTGCTCTAGAAGATTCAAACCCCTTTAATTGTTTCTTTTTCCTTAGTTAGCAGCCAAACAATAATGAGATACAAAATGACCCAAAACGTGACCAGCAAACTGTGACCATCATGCAATATCTGCAAATAAAGAAAGATGAGGGTCACAGGAATGTTTATCTGCTCAGGTCCACAAAACATTTTAACAAAGCTCTTAGAAAAGAGAAAATCAACAATTTCAGAAATGTCTGCTATTGCACAATGAGAACAGCAACAAGCCATGGAATTAAAGAACGAGTTTAATTAACAGCAAGAATTAGCTCCTAATTAAGCAACTGGTTAGAGTGAAATTGGTTGGAGTTTGGAGGCCCTGACTTAGTTGGTCTTCTGTTGTGTTCTCACTCACTTCACATTTCATTTCTGTTTGGGTGCCATTTAAGGAAAGAAATGAAGCAATTCAGAGGAACAATCAGGGGAACAAATCTTAAAAACAAGTCAATTAAAATAAAAGGAAAAGGAGTTAATCAGCAGCAAAAACTTGTCACCAATTAAGAAAAGGGTTAGAATGAAAACCAGTAGCCACTGCGGCCCTACAGGACTGGAGTTTGAGGCCACTGTTCTAGTAGAAGATTTACACAATTCATTTGATTTCTGTAGATCCCACTCCACTTCTATAATTCTTTCTGGTCCACTTTCATCTGGCTGATATCTTATAATTTTTTTTAAACACCCCACAGAACCTTGTTATTCCTTTAACAATAAAAAATTCAAAAGTTACCACATCCTAGGAACAAGTGGAAAAAATGCTGCTGCTTTTGGAATACACATTTAAGTACTAAATGTCATATTTCACTAGCTGCAATTGCATATTCCTGTAGCTATCTGAATAAAATATATACCACTTTAATAAAATATGCTTTAGGTAAAGTAACACAAAGCAAAAGTCAACGTATAAACAGTATTTCTAAACCTTCCATGTGATGGTAATAAGGCAGGATTCTTTCCCAAAACATCATCACTGCTGACATACTGTAGCTTATTTTATAATTAAAGACACGGATGGGAAGCTCTCTCTGCAAGAGACAGCTAGAAAATGACTAAAGACAGATATCAATATGAAAACTGATGGCTATATTCAGGAAGGATGTCTGCTATGTAATAGGTTTGTACATTTCATGGTTTCCAGAACATATAATTAGATTGCATGTTATCAAAAGTTAAAAGTGCAATATGTTCTTAAAAGCACAAGGTTATTAATAAACCACCATAGTTCTGTTATTAAGATGACAGTGATTAGCCAAAATGTTGCTAGATAAAATGTAGTTCCTCCCAGTTAATTTCAGGTTTATAAGGGCTACAATTCACAATTAAATGAAGCTCTGCAATAAGCATAACGTTAGTTCAGGGTAATGTTTTATATATGAAACAACAGATCTGAGGAATCCAGACGCACCTCCTATGGGTTGTTCTTCTTCTTCTTTCGGCTGTTCCCGTTACGGGTTGCCACAGTGGATCATCTTCTTCCATATCTTCCTGTCCTCCATATCTTGTTTTCTTAAACCCATCATCTGCATGTCCTCTCTCACCACATCCATAAACTTCTTCTTAGGCCTTCCTCTTTTCCTTTCACCTGGCAGCTACATGCTTAACATCCCATCTCTGCACATGTCCAAACCAGCGCAATCTCACCTCTATGACTTTGTCTCCTAACCTTCCCACCTGAGCTGACCCTCTAATGTCCTCATTTCTAAAACTGTCCATCCTCGTCACACCCAATGCATATCTTTAACTCTGCCACCTCCAGCTCTGTCTCCAGCTTTCTGGTCAGTGCCACCGTCTCCAACCCATATACTGTAGCATAGCTGGTCTCACTACCATCCTGTAGCCCTTCCCTTTCACTCTTGCTGATACCCGTCTGTCACAAATTACTCCTGACACGCTTCTCCACCCATTCCACCCTGCCTGCACTCTCTTCTTCACCTCTCTTCCACAATCTCCATTACTCTGTACTGTTGATAAAATGGAAATAAAAGAAATCAATCACTTTACATCTGAGCAAACAAACAAGGATTAGACCTTTAGTCACACATGCGCACCCGAGGGTTGCCTTCCAGGCTCTTCTAACACTGCCGCTATTGGTCTTTTTTGCTGGGTAACTGCACGTTGAGGACAACAGACCTTAGAAAGTCCTGCCCCCCATCCCCGGTCCAGGGGATATAATGAGAGATGTCCCTGGGAGGTGGCACCACATTTGGACCCAAGTGCCTGACTGTTTCGGAAGTCCTGCAAAGCCTGACCCTACCTGAGGGTGACAAGAGGCTTTTGCCGATTTTCTGTTTCAGTTGCTGCTTATGTATTTTTTTTTTTGCTATAAATTAAACAGGGTTTTGCTCATTTGGCACCCCAACTATTTTGGGACTCAATCTCCATACTTGCCCCTACAGTTGTCAGCAGGATTCACAGGCCAAAATGAGTGACCTGGTGGACCTGAGTGATATGGTACAAGAGCTGGTCAATCACACAGGTCAATCAACAGAGAGTGGAGCTGACCAGTTGTACCAGCAGGAAACCACGCCTGATCCCATGGCCTCCACGCAACTTCGTTTTCGCTGAAAATTTTCAGTGAATTTAAGGACAAATCATCTGACTGAATGACTTCCATGAACAAAAATGGAAATGGCATTTCCACTATGAAAGAATCATGCTGCTGTATTTGAAAAAAAAGAAATAGCAATGCACACTTCACCAACTATAGTATGCTGTCAACTAAAGATGCACAAGACTGATAGACAGTAGAAGTAAAAGTAGCTAACCATGCTTGGAGAAAGAACAAGCCAATTTAAAAGAGAAAAAATTAACATAACTATTAGCCCATTTATTTTGTAGACCTGGGAAACAGAAAGATGGAGCTAAACTCATTAACATCAGGAGCGAGGCAGGATCAGCCCACATGCAGGGCCTACTCATGTATTTAAATACTGTAGACCCACATCTCTGAGAGCTGGGAGGATAGCAGTGTCCATGATGAAGACCCAAGATTAACGCGAAAAGAATGTACAAACTCTATTAAGATGGTGACCAAACCAATATCCTCAGTGGTGGTAGGAAGCATTACTGGCTACTGCATCATCCCGCTGCTTTCAAACATCAATAATTAAACAGAAACATTACCGCCTGAGATCTAAAAGTTGTGTCTTTAAACTTTGTAAGAGCAATAAATATTCTTCATTTTTATTAACTCGTGTCACACACCTGCGTTTAAGAGGCAGTCCACAAGGCCAGAGGTGAGTAAAATATCGCAAGACAAGGGGTTGATTTATGGTACTAACACCTCTCTATTTCGTCAGACCTAAAGAAGAAAAATAATGTACCTACCATACTTCTGGGTTCCCAAGATGGCCGCCAAACGTCACTTCCGGCACCTCCTGATAATGTCACTCTCGACTCCATCCAATGACGGTACTTCCAGTCACCAGAAGATGACCTCACTTCCGGTTCCTTTTCATGACATTGTATTGGTCTGCCAGTTTCAACGTCATCTCCTGCCGCCTCATTTCCGTCTGCCGTTTCGTCAATGTATAAAAATGCCATCTTTTGTATACACGTTGTCAATTGCTGTGTAAATAGTTTTTGATCATCTATTTTTGCCTCTTCATTTTTCTTTTATCCATTGGATATTATACGGGGACCAGGGGCGGCTCTAGGCTTGTGGCGGCCCTGGGCAGAGAAAGAATCGGTGGCTACTTCGCCCGCGAATGTCAATATGGTATCTTATGCACGGTATCTTATTAACTTGTAAGACGACTCGCCCACTTGCACTAGCTTCGCTTCTATATGCGCGTGTCCGTAACTTGAAAACCAAGTGGCGGCCCATGATATTCTCATTACGGCAGAACGTTATAATACTACACATAGCTTACTGCTCCGACTCTAGCGACATTAGTAAATACAGCGTACTAATTAACAAGAAACACAATGTTTTTCGGCCACATTGCCGTCAGCTGTGCCGTTATTTTCTCTTTCTGTTTTATATTCAATATATATTGGCGTGGCGGCCCCTGAGATTTGGCAGCCCTGTGCAGGTACACGGTTTGCACATGCCTAAGGCCGACCCTGCGGGGATGGTCCACAACTCTTTTCCACTGTGGAAGTGTTTTGCTTATTATACTTGCTTCTTTCATTAAATGATTTGAGTCTTAGTACCCAAAGGTGCAAAGCAAGACTGTTAAATAATGGGAGACTTCCTTTGAAAGGATCCCTTGCTTTCTCAGCATGCCTCAGATACTACATCATCGTCATAAACAAAGTTAAGCTGTTTACTTTTAAAAAAAACGGCACTGTGATTTCCTCTTGAAAGAGAGATAAAAAAGAAAGGACACACTGAAGAGCTAACACAGCCTGGTGCTCATTTTTCTGGAGATTTCTGTAAAATGCCCACTTTAAAATGATCTCTATACCAACTGAAAACAATGCCTGTGATCCTGCTTGCCCATTTGCCCCCTAGAGAAAGCGAACACTTGACAGATAGTATCTTCCTCTTTCCTTTTTCCATTCCTAATTACAAGCATTCATATTTCATTTTATTCAGCATTTTAGCTCCTAATATTATAACATTGCCATGGTAACTCACTAAAGTTTCATAGTAGACTTTTGCATAAGGAAATTGCACCAGTGTAGAATATATTGGGGAAAAGGAGATTCTAGCAATCGGTCAGAAGGTTTATGGGGTCATTACCGTCCCTTACTTGCTTTTGCTAATCAACACGCTGCATATCGCCATGCTTATACTTATGAGATCAATTATTTTGCGTTTCAGATTTGTAATTAATTAAGAGATCTGTGTCACTTTGACATTAAAGTGTCTTTTTCTATGTGTGTCAGAAAAGCCAAATTAAAGCCATGGTGATTCAGTGTTGTATAATAATAAAACGGTGGCGCGGTGGGTAGCGCTGCTGCCTCGCAGTTGGGAGATCTAGGGACCTGGGTTCGCTTCCCGGGTCCTCCCTGCGTGGAGTTTGCATGTTCTCCCCGTGTCTGCGTGGGTTTCCTCCGGGCGCTCCGGTTTCCTCCCACAGTCCAAAGACATGCAGGTTAGGTGGATTGCCGATTCTAAACTGACCCTAGTGTGTGCTTGGTGTGTTTGTGTGTGTCCTGCTGTGGGTTGGCACCCTGCCCGGGATTGGTTCCTGCCTTGCGCCTTGTGTTGGCTTAGGATTGGCTCCAGCTGACCCCCGTTACCCTGTGTTTGGATTCAGCAGGTTGGATAATGGATGGATGGATGGATAATAATAAAATGTGAAAACCTTCAATGCCCTGCGGTGGGCTGGCACCCTGCCCGGGGTTTGTTTCCTGCCTTGTGCCCTGTGTTAGATGGGATTGGCTCCAGCGAACCCCCTTGACCCTGTAGTTAGGATATAGCGGGTTGGATAATGGATGGATGGAATACCTTCAAGAGATTGAACACTTTTTAGAGCCACTGAAAGTTATACCTATAGATGTAGGCCTAGGCCTGAAACCAACAGCAACAGGAGACATAATATTATAACAAGTTAGAAAATACACGCATAGCGTAACATTCAGGAGCGTCTGAGGACCCTCAATGCATTGAATTCAGTAGGTCGACTCTAGAACTTTCTCAGGGTTGTTGGGGGCAGAGGCTGCGCCACTAGGACTGCGGCCACACTCCTTAACAAACACACACCCCATATTTACACACAGTGACAATTTGCAAGTATCAATTGACATAACATGAAATAAATGAATAAATAAATAAATAAAGCCCTTTTGTAATTCCTTCAGTGCTTGAGCATGAGTGGGACTTGCAAAGCTGTTCAGTTATGACAAATGTTAGGGAATAACAGAAATGAAAGTTCATTATAGCCTTCATTATAGCCACTGACCATTATGGATATCAGGTGAATGTGGCACTACTTGTGCAGCATTCATGCCCACACATAAATCCCAGCTTTATCTCTAATGGTTGTCAGAGAATGATCGGGTCACCAAAAAAATAAAAGAAGCACTTTCACAAATGAAAACACAGAAGCCCACACAGTGCTTAAAGTGTACACAAATAAATGGCAGTGCGGTCTGTTTTCGTCTACTTCTTAGTTGTCCTCAAGATGTTGTTCAAAATTAACAAAAGTCTCTCTATTATACAGAGTATAAAAAAAAAATCCTGGGACGAGACAAGACTTTTTAGCCTGGCACAAGATGTGAATTTTTCAAAGAGACATTTTCAGGTCCTGCGAGACGAGACTTTGTGCGAAGAGATTTAACTACGTCTGGAGCCGGAAATAAAAGACAAAGAGTAGATGACAAAGTAGAACGTCGTAAAGAGGTTCAAAAACATTTGCACGATACACATGCTGAGCAGGTTATCCTCACAGGTGGCGCAGTGGTAGTGCTGCTGCTTTGCAGTAAGGAGACTGTAGAAGATTGTGGGTTCGCTTTCCGGTTCCTCCCTGTGTGGATAGCGCTTTGAGTACTGAGAAAAGCGCTATATAAATGTAATGAATTATTATTATTATGAATTATTATTATTATTATTATTATTATAACGAAAGTACTAGAATTCTAAAGTCTCAAAAAATGATAGTAAAGATCACATTAGCTCTAACAAACAGAAATTATTACTCGGTAAAATAACGGAACAGCGAATAGAGATCGAATATATTGTTCGGATTTAAACTTTAAGTCGGAGACTTGTCAGTCAGTCAGTCATTATCCAACCCGCTATATCTTAACACAGGGTCACGGGGGGGTCTGCTGGAGCCAATCCCAGCCAACACAGAGCGCAAAGCAGGAACAAACCCTGGGCAGGGCGCCAGCCCACTGCAGGGCACACACACACACGCGCACACACACTAGGGACAATTTAGGATCGCCAATGCACCTAACCTGCATGTCTTCGGACTGTGGGAGGAAACCCATGCAGACACGGAGAGAACATGCAAACTCCACGCAAGGAGGATCCGGGAAGCGAACCCAGGTCTCGGAGACTTGTAGATCGTCTAATTCGTGTTGCCATCAGAGAAAAAGTAGTGTTTCTTCCCAATGAAAAGGCTTATCTGCGAGAATTAAAAGATTTGTTGTTTGGCGAAAGTGAAATCCACAAACGCGAGCAGCAGAGACACGAAGTGGCTGGTGCGTAGCGTAGGCTGGGGGGGTTGGCGATCAAAGTGAGCAGGGGGCAAAGCCCCCTAGTTCTTAATTATGATTATTATTATACAAATTATATTTCATATATTAGATTTATGAGGTTTTGTGCCTTTTGGAGTTCTGTAAACATATTCTACATACAGTATATTGGGAGGATGATTGTGTCAGCAGAGCAATGTTTTATTGGGCAGCATGTTAATACCGGAACATTTTGATATCAGTCAGTTATTTATTGGGAATCCTGCTGTCACCAGCACATCTAGTCACCACAGTAAAATAGAGTCTGTAAAATAGTGTGAATCATTATAAACTGCAGATAATAGAGCTGTGAGGTTCATTTAGTTTAAGGGAAATACTAAGTAAATGTTTATTTGCCTTGGGCGCAGCAGCTTACACTCCTCAGGGTCCTTCATTCATATCTTGATAACCCTTTGTTTTCCCTGCTTGCATTTTAAACTTTTGCAGTTAGGGAAATCATTCACTTAACTTGCTTATTACAACTTAAAACATCCAGAAGAGTGGGGTGCAGCTGCCCTGCTTGTCTTCTGCTTGTGCTCAAGCCACAGGGAAGACTTCTTAAAGCAGAAACAATTTGCTGAATATCAGCCTGTGACAGTGACGTCCTATAGCCACGCACGCTGTCTGTAGCTATTGGAGGTGAAAAAGAGGAAAATATACAAAATATACAAGCTGAGTAAACTAATTTGTAGTTGAGGTAGCATGGAAAGTTTCTCTATTTTAAGATAGACGAGCTTGCAAATTCACCAACGCTTTTAAAAACAAGGGATTTCGAAAATGTGTACTGTGCGATTTGTTCAAGATATGCCGATGACAACTAAAAGTGCCCAACAAATTTCCTTGAAGAATAGGTGCCACATTTCAACAAAATTGGCCCATGGGGGCTGAGTTGTTTCATACAGACAGACAGATAGACATGTAGGCGCTTATTATATATGAACGCACCGAGAAATGAACATTCTCCCTACATTTGTATGCATTCACATTCAACTCTATTTATTTAAATAATGCTTCTTTAAAAATGAATGCAATTATAACAAATTATAAGCTTATAAGCTAATTTTCCCAACATTATGAACTGCAAAAATCTTAGTTGCAACGCAAACAGAGGAGGCATTTTAAAGCCATACTCGTGTTTTCAATGCAATAAACCTTTAGAGTGAGCGTTGGAAATATGACTTTTCAATTATATTTTCAGAAAATGATCAAAAGATTGTTTTCTTGCCATCTTCAGGTCTCCCCTCAGATGTTCCATGGGGTTTGTGTCTGGGCCACTCAACGACAGTCAGTCTCTTGTCCTAAAGCCATTCCAGCGTTGTCTTGGCTGCATGCTTCAGGTCATTGTTGTGCTGAAAGGTGAACGGTCAACCTCAGTCTAAGGATGGGTGGACTCTGGAGCAGGTTTTCTTCAAGGACCTCTCGGTGTTTGGCTGCATTTATCGTTACCTTGATTCTAACCAGTCTCCCTGTCTCTGTAGCTGAGAAGGACCCCATAGCATAATGCCTCCACCACTATGCTTCACTGTAGGAACAGTATAAGGCAAGTAATGAGCGACTGGTTGTCGCCAGACATAGTGCTTGGAGATCTTTTTCGTTGTGCTGTCGGACTATGTTAAATGTGATTTGGCAAACTGCAAGTGGGAATTAGCCATTCTACCATAAATGCCTGATTGATGGAGTGTTACTGAGATAGCCATCATTATGGCAGGTTTTCCTGTCTCAGCAGAGGACGTTTGAAGCTCTGTTAGAGTAACTAATGGGTTTTTGGCCACCTCCCTGAATAAGGTTCTTCTTGACTGATTACTCAGTTTGGCCGGACAGCCAACTCTAGAAAGAGTCCTGTTGGTTCCTAACTCCTTCCTTTTCACAATTATTGAGGCCACTGGACTCCTGATAATGCTCAAAGCTTTGGAAGTGGTTTTATAACCTTGCCCTGATCAATGCCACATTTTATTGCAGAGGCCTACAGAGAGTTTAATAGAAGTTTAGGGATTGACATGCAGTGTGAATGGTGGACCTTATATACACAGGCACGTGCCTCTCTAAACGATTATCCAGTCAGTTCAGTTTGTCACAAGTTCTAGATATACAGTCATATGAAAAAGTTTGGGAACCCCTCTTATTTCTTTGGATTTTTGTCTGTCATTGGCTGAGCTTTCAAAGTAGCAACTTCCTTTTAATATATGACATGCCTTATGGAAACAGCAGTATTTCAGCAGCGAAATTAAGTTTATTGGATTAACAGAAAATATGCAATATGCAACATAACAAAATTAGACAGGTGCATAAATTTGGGCACCACAACAGAGATACGACATCAATACTTAGTTGAGCCTCCTTTTGGCCTCTAGACGCCTCCTATAGCCTTTGATGAGTGTCTGGATTCTGGATGGAGGTATTTTTGACCATTCTTCTATACAAAATCTCTCCAGTTCAGTTGAATTTGATGGCTGCCGAGCATGGACAGCCTGCTTCAAATCATCCCATAGATTTTCGATGATATTCCAGTCAGGGGACTGTGACGGCCATTCCAGAACATTGTACTTCTCCCTCTACATGAATGCCTTTGTAGATTTCAAACTGTGTTTTGGGTCATTGTCTTGTTGGAATATCCAACCCCTGCGTAACTTCAACTTTGTGACTGATGCTTGAACATTATCCTGAAGAATTTGTTGATATTGGGTTGAATTAATCCGACCCTCGACTTTAACAAGGGCCCCTGAACTAGCCACACAGCCCCACAGCATGATGGAACCTCCACCAAATTTGGCAGTAGGTAGCAGGTGTTTTTCTTGGAATGCGGTGTTCTTCTTTCACCATGCAAAGCGCTTTTTGTTATGACCAAATAACTCAATTTTTGTCCCATCAGTCCAAAGCACTTTGTTCCAAAATGAATCTGGCTTGTCTAAATGAGCATTTGCATACAACAAGCGACTCTGTTTGTGGTGTGAGTGCAGAAAGGGCTTCTTTCTCATCACCCTGCCATACAGATGTTCTTCGTTCTACAATTCAGCGCATTTTGCACAATGTACAGATACACCATCTGCAGCAAGATGTTCTTGCAGGTCTTTGGAGGTGATCTGTGGGTTGTCTGTAACCATTCTCACAAACCTGCGCATATGCTGCTATTTTTTGTGGCCTGCCAGACCTGCTGGGTTTAACAGCAACTGTGCCTGTGGCCTTCCATTTCCTGATTACATTCCTTACAGTTGAAACTGACAGTTTAAACCTCTGAGATAGCTTTTTGTAGCCTTCCCCTAAACCATGAGACTGAACAATCTTTGTTTTCAGATCTTTTGAGAGTTGCTTTGAGGATCCCATGCTGTCACTCTTCAGAGGAGAGTCAAAGGGAAGCACAACTTGCAATTGACCACCTTAAATACCTTTATATCTCATGATTGGACACACCTGTCTATGAAGTTCAAGGCTTAATGAGCTCATCCAACCAATTTGGTGTTGTAAGTAATCAGCATTGAGCAGTGACAGGCATTCAAATCAGCAAACTTACAAGGGGACCCACATTTGTGCACAGCCAGTTTTTCACATTTGATTTAATTTCATACAACTAAATACTGCTTCACTAAAAATCTTTGTTTGGAAAACACCCCAGTACTCAGATGTTCCTAGGAAAGGAAAGACATACCACTGTTATCTTTTTTGTTGAAAGGAGAGTAAATTATTATGCAGGCTGAGAGGGGTTCCCAAACGTTTTCATATGACTGTATCTCAGGAATAAGTCAAGCAAACAGGATGTCCCTGACCACAATGTGGAATGCCACAGCAAAGGGTCTGAATATTTGTATAAATAAGAGATTTCAGATTTTGATTTTTAATAAAATTGCAAACCTTTCTGAAAAGATGTTTTCACTTTGTCATCATGGGTTATTGAGTACAGACTGAAAGGCACAAATGTCAAATTTAAAAATAAATTTACAACACAATAAAGAATACAGAAAGTGAAAGGGTCTGAATACTTTCTGAAGTACATATATTATACAAGTGCAATAAAACATTTATGAATTCTTTGGAATGACCTGAATTAATTGTATAAAAATATGGTCCGATCTTCAAAATCTCAATTATAGACAAACAATGTGCTTAAGCTAATAGCACAAAATTGTACTTCTTATTCTTAACCAGTAACGGCACACTTCACGATAACGTGCAGTGAATACACTTGACTTGAGCATTCCTAGTTTTCCTCCTCTTTCTCTGTACGTTTAGCATTGGTTTTCTCAGAGGTTGATGCGCTTGCTGCTTCCTGAGCAGCTCTTGTTTTCTCCACCCTAGCGGCCCGCTTTTTCTTTTCTTTCATCTGTATCTTTTCACGCTAAAACTGATTAAGTCAATGTTTGTATTGTAATTACTTAGAATGTTTTCCTTAATTTTTCACTTAAGCTGGCACTTAAGTCTACAGTCTGCCTCAAGAATGATTTAAGTGACAGCGAAGGTGGGAGGGAATGAGAACGGCGGCCATACGCATGCGCTGCACGGCCACCCTGCAGCACTCTGCCAAGAGTTGATTCCACAATAAAATAAAAAGAGGAATAACCTTGGAGGTCAATCATCATCCCGTAGTATATGTGTACTAAATTTCAGGTCAAGAGGCCAAACGGTTTGCAAGCTACAGGTGATTTCAAATCTTGGACAGAGAAACGAACAACCACAGTAGTGTATTATATAAGAAGATAGCGAATGCATTTGTAAACTCTGACTTGAGCAATGGTCAGTAGGAGGTTTTGACCCTTCCTCTTTATGAAACTGCTTCAGTTTATTGATATTCCTGGGACATCTTGTGTGAAGAGCTATGTTCAGATCATCTAAAAGTACCATAACTCTACTGAGCTGAAGTCTAGACTGTAACTTGGCCTTTCTAGAACACTAGTCATTTAGCCCGTTACAATAACGGGCACTAGAACAGTAGTGCATAAACATTAGTAGGAACAGTCTATATTGAATGGCAAGGGACTTTGACCTCATTCTTTTTGTTGGTCGTATTTTTCCTTCTTTCATCCTTTCTTTTGTTGATGTTTACTTGCTGAGCTGACCGTTCTTCGTGGGCTGCCGCGGTGTATTGTGTGTCTTTAATTTTCTGTGACAGTACTGTCTTGTACGGCTCTATTCAATAAGGGCGCGCACAAAAAGGCGAGCTTCAAAAGGGTGACCTCAATTGAGCGCGGCGAATAAAGGCGTACGTAGATAATTTAGTTCAAATGGCTCTGGAATATGTGAAGAGCAACAAAGGTGCAGATCTTTATTTACGCACGCCTTTATTCGCTGCGCCCAATTGAGGTCGCCCTTTTGAGGTTTGCCTTTTTGTGCGCGCCCTTATTGAAGGATACCGTCTTGTACGTCCGCTGGCTTGTACGTCCGTAATATACCTTTAATTTTCTCTGGCGGTAATACAGGCGTGCGCGTCGGTAATATGCCTTTAATCTCCTCTGACAGTAATACTGGCTTGTATGTGGCTGTAATATGCGTCACTGTATTGTGTACCTTTAATTTCCTCTCGCAGTAATACTGGTTTGAATTTCCGTAAAACGCCTCTAACTTTCTCTGACAGTAATATCTTCTTTCTCATGGTCTGAGAGTCCTTCAGGTGCCTTTTGGCAAACTCCATGCGGGTTGCCATGTGCCTTTTACTAAGGAGTGGCTTCCGTCTGGCCACTCTACCATACAGGCCTGATTGGTGGATTGCTGCAGAGATGGTTGTCCTTCTGGAAGGTTCTCCTCTCTCCACAGAGGACCTCTGGAGCTCTGACAGAGTGACTATCGGGTTCTTGGTCACCTCCCTGACTAAGGCCCTTCTCCCCCGGTCGCTCAATTTAGATGGCCGGCCAGCTCTAGGAAGAGTCCTGGTGGTTTCGAACTTCTTCCACTTATGGATGATGGAGGCCACTGTGCTCATTGGGACCTTCAAAGCAGCAGAAATTTTTCTGTAACCTTCCCCAGATTTGTGCCTCGAGACAATCCTGTCTCGGAGGTCTACAGACAATTCCTTTGACTTCATGCTTGGTTTGTGCTCTCACATGAACTGTCAACTGTGGGACCTTATATAGACAGGTGTGTGCCTTTCCAAATCATGTCCAGTCATCTGAATTTACCACAGGTGGACTCCAATTAAGCTGCAGAAACATCTCAAGGATGATTAGGGGAAACAGGATGCACCTGAGCTCAATTTTGAGCTTCATGGCAAAGGCTGTGAATACAGTAATCCCTCCTCCATCGCGGGGGTTGCATTCCAGAGCCACCCGCGAAATAAGAAAATCCGCGAAGTAGAAACCATATGTTTATATGGTTATTTTTATATTGTCATGCTTGGGTCACAGATTTGCACATAAACACAGGAGGTTGTAGAGAGACAGGAACGTTATTCAAACACTGCAAACAAACATTTGTCTCTTTTTCAAAAGTTTAAACTGTGCTCCATGACAAGACAGAGATGACAGTTCAGTCTCACAATTAAAAGAATGCAAACATATCTTCCTCTTCAAAGGAGCAAACAAATCAATAGGGCTGTTTGGGTCTTAAGTATGCGAAGCACCGCGGCACAAAGCTGTTGAAGGCGGCAGCTCACACCCCCTCCGTCAGGAGCAGAGAGAGAGAGAGAGAGAGAGAGAGAGACAGATAAAAAAATCAATACGTGCCCTTCGTGCTTTTAAGTATGCGAAGCACCGTTCAACATGTCGTTTCAGGAAGCAGCTGCAGCTGCAGCTGCACAAAAGATAGCAACGTGAAGATAATCTTTCAGCATTTTTAGACGAGCGTCCGTATCGTCTAGGTGTGCGAACAGCCCCCCTGCTCACACCCCCCTACGTCAGCGCAAGAGAGAGAGAGAGAGAAAGTAAATTGGGTAGCTTCTCAGCCATCTGCCAATAGCGTCCCTTGTATGAAATCAACTGGGCAAACCAACTGAGGAAGCATGTACCAGAAATTAAAAGACCCATTGTCCGCAAAAACCCGCGAAGCAGCAAAAAATCCACGATATATATTTAAATATGCTTACATATAAAATCCGCGATGGAGTGAAGCTGCGAAAGGCGAAGCACGATATAGCGAGGGATCACTGTACTTATGTACATGGGATTTCTCAGTTTTTTTTATTTATACTAAATTTGCAAAAACCTCAAGTAAACTTTTTTCACGTTGTCATTATGGGGTGTTGTGTGTAGAATTTTGAGGAAAAAAATGAATTTAATCCATTTTGGAATAAGGCTGTAACATAACAAAATGTGGAAAAAGTGATGCGCTGTGAATACTTTCTGGATGCACTGTAATTGAACATCTGACAGCACTGTTATAACTAACTATTGAACAAATCTGGGTTATTCCAAAATATTCACAACTTTTTCCTGCAAGAGGACATCTAATACTGCAAAGATAATTACACAGTTTTTAAAGGATCACAACTTATCAGACCCCTGGAGGTTTCTTAACCCAAACTCAAGAACATATTCGTTCTACTCACCAGTGCATTATAGCTACTCAAGAATTGATTATTTTTTTATAGATAATAATTTCCTGCCTACAATTAAATTATGCAAATATGACACAATTGTTATCTCTGACCATGCCCCTCTAGTCTTGGAGCTAAAATCAATAAGCCCCTCGTACTCACCTCGCAGATGGCGTCTTAACCCTCTTTTATTGGCAGACGAGAACTGCACAGAATTTATATCCAAACAAATCAGCTTCTTCCTAGAGACAAACATGTCTACAGAGGTTTCTGCAGGAACACTCTGGGAAACTCTAAAGGCCTTCCTAAGAGGCCAGATTATTTCATATCTTTCCCATAGAAATAAATTAGAAACCAAGAAAGTGTCAGAGCTAAGAAATGAAATTACTAGAATAGATGAAGAACAAGCCAGGCGTCCAAGTGAAGCTCTTCACAGGAAAAGGCAGGCCTTGCATACAGAACTTAACATCTTAACAACTAAAGAAACTGAACAACTTATTTATAAGTCTAGACAGCATTACTATGAACACGGAGAAAAAGCTAATAAGCTTTTAGCTCAACAAATTCATAAACAAGAAGTTCACAATGCAATACCAGTAATCACCAACAAGAATGGAGAAGAAATCATCGACCATAATAAAATAATGCACACATTTAGAGATTACTATAAGTCTTTATATTCCACTGAGCCCAAAAAAAACAACACGCAATCTAATGCATTTCTGGATAATTCACAAATACCACAAATAGATGCTTTAAGTGCTGAGGAACTAGATAAACCTCTAACGCTAACAGAATTACTAGACGCTATAAAGTCACTACAAAGCGGGAAATCATCAGGCCCTGATGGTTACCCCGTAGAGTTTTATAAGAAATTCTCCACTCAGCTAGCTCCACTCTTATTGGTAACATTTACAGAAGCTAAAGACCACCAAATACTACCTCAAACATTTCGACAAGCATTAATCACCGTCTTTCCTAAACAAAATAAGGACTTGTTACAATGTGCATCATATAGACCAATTTCACTCCTGAATAATGATGTTAAGATACTCTCAAAAATCCTAGCTAGAAGGATGGAGAAAGTGCTGCCCTCGGTAATATCACAAGATCAAACTGGATTTATTAAAGGCCGACATCTATCTTCAAATCTCCGACGCTTGTTTAATGTTATATATTCACCAGCAAAATCAAACACCCCAGAGATATTACTATCATTAGACGCAGAAAAGGCATTTGACATGATCGAATGGAATTACCTTTTCACTGCATTGGAGAAATTTGGGTTTGGCCCGAATATTTGTGCTTGGATTAAACTACTGTATACCAGTCCAGAAGCTTCAGTTTGTATTAATAAAATTTGCTCAGACTACTTTAAACTAGAACGTGGTACCAGACAAGGATGTCCCTTGTCGCCACTGTTGTTTGCAATCGCTATTGAACCACTGGCGGTTCACTGCCGAAATTCTCATCAGATAAAGGGGATTGTCAGAGAAGGACTGGAACAGAAAATTTCTCTATATGCAGATGATATGGTCTTATATATATCGGACCCAGAAAACACTGTCCCTGCTGTTTTAACAGCACTAACAGAATTTCAAAAGATATCTGGTCTTAGAATTAATCTGAATAAAAGTATACTCTTTCCAGTGAACTCACAAGCATATAATATTAAATTAGACACCCTACCTTTTACCATAGCAGATCAGTTTAAATACCTAGGGGTAAATATCACAAGTAAACATAAAGCTCTTTATCAACAAAATTTTGGCGTCTGTATGGAAAAAATTAAGCAAGACTTGCATAGATGGTCAACCCTTCATCTCACTCTAGCCGGAAGAATTAACATTGTTAAGATGAATATCCTTCCTAAACTTCTCTTTTTATTTCAAAACATTTCAATATATATCAATAAATCGTTTTTTAAAAAGTTAGATTCAATAATAACCTCATTCATTTGGAACTCAAAACACCCACGTATCCGAAGAGCGACCCTACAAAGACCTCAGGCAGAAGGTGGCATGGCTTTACCTAATTTTCAGTTTTATTACTGGGCAGCAAACATACAAGCCATAAAAAACCTGGACACAAATAAATGCACATACACAGGCTTGGTCTGCAATAGAAGTAAAATCCTGTAGTACTTCTTTATATTCCCTGCTTTGCTCTCCAATAAATGAAAGTTATCGCAAATATACTAATAACCCAATTGTGCTTTACTCACTCAGAATATGGAACCAAATTAGGAAGCATTTTAAGATGGAAAATCTTTTATCAGTGGCACCTTTGCAAGGGAACCACCTCTTTCAACCTTCGCAAGTATATCCAGTTTTTAATACCTGGAAAAGTTTTGGGATTAAAATGCTCAGAGATCTTTATATAGACAACATATTTACATCTTTTGAACAATTACGTTCAAAATTTAACCTCCCAGCTACACATTTCTTTTACTATCTTCAAATTAGAAATTTTGTTAAACAGAAATTGCCCGATTTCCCCCACCTTGCACCCTCCACAATGCTGGAAAAAATACTGCTCAATTCCGAGGAAACAAACACTATTTCCGCAATATATAAAATCTTATTAGAGTCCCTACCTTTCAAAGATCCAAGAGGACATTGGGAAGAAGATCTCTTAATCAATATATCAGAAAAGGAGTGGAAGGTAGCAAAGCAGAGAATTCACTCGAGTTCTATATGCGCAAAGCATAGAATTATTCAACTAAAAATTATATATCGAGCTCATCTGTCTCGCTTAAAACTGTCCAAAATGTTTCCAGGCCAGGATCCGACCTGCGAGCGCTGCAACCAAGCTCCTGCCTCACTGGGTCACATGTTCTGGGCCTGCACCAAACTAACATCATTTTGGACAAAGATTTTTAAGTGCCTCTCAGACAGCCTTAGTATCACAATCCCTCCTAACCCACTAACAGCTGTGTTTGGTGTCCTTCCAGATGGACTTGAATTGGAGAAGGACAAACAAACGGTGATTGCATTCACTACACTCTTGGCACGCAGACTTATTTTGTTAAATTGGAAGAATCCTAATTCTCCTCTTATAAGTCAGTGGGAAACTGATGTTTTATATTATTTGAAATTGGAAAAAATCAAATTTTCAGTTAGAGGATCTGTACAAAATTTTTTCAAAACTTGGCAGGATTTAATCAATATTATTTTAGAATAAGAGATTTAACTATTATTGTATTTAACTCCCTTCTCCATCTCTTATTTATATAGATATTTACTTCTCCCCTTCTTTTGTCTAATGTTGCCTTATTAAAAAGCTTAAAGAAATTTTCCTTTAGCTAAGCTCTCCTTCTCAGGGATGGGGTTTGATTTGTTTTCAAATTTGTTGGGTTATAAATGGATCTGTTTGTATGGAATGATTACAATGAAAATTAATAAAATAAAAATATATATAATATTAAAGAGGACATCTATGTTACATCCGATCATATGTCAAATTACAAATCCACCACGTTTATTTTGTAATCACAAAAAGACTGCTTATTGAATTAAAGGTCCATTTACAAATGAACTAGGTAATTCATATTTGCCTGCTTTTACTTCCTATTTCATACATCAATTTCCAAACTTAAAATATACAAATTCTTCCCTTAAAAGACAATATTTTAAGGACAATCTCCATTCATCATGCGTAAATAGGGATAGTTTATTTTTATGAACTGATGAAATTTAAATATTGTCCTGTACACTATTATAAAAACTGTTCATTAGTTTTGTGTGTCATTTATGTTCCTACTAGCTAGCTGCATGTGGTCTTCAGCACAAAAAACAACCCAAGGACTCCCTAGCAGTTTTATTATATTTGTGAACTTGGAGAGGCGTTAGCTAACTCTTAAGAATTACCAAGAGCAGAGGACGTGGCCTCACCTGTGCTTGCCCCTTCACTGGCTTTCATAAGAAGACACTGGTGATACAATATCTTAGATGTATCAACTAGTATATGAGTCCTATTAATCTTTGTCTCAAGAAAATACCTCCAGATAGACAATGTTTTTAGTGAAAATTTCAAGCCTTTGCCCTCTGTAGCCGAGGTGTATCACTTGCACATCATTGAGCCGTGGCGTTTGCTTCGTTTCGACTTTGTGTCCCTTCATTTCTGTTATTAGCGTGACGTCATTGTTACGCGGTGGCGTTTGCTGCACACCAGTCTTTTGTAGTGAGAAGTGAGGTGCATGCAAGTGCTGAAAAATGTAAAAGTGCATGCATGCGCCATCTAGTGGCTGTGGCTGAGTGTGCGCAGAGTGAACTGCTCTATACACACACTGGTCTTTCTTTTGTCACTGTTGAGCTCAAGTGTGTTTTTCAAGTTTGTCGTTAATAATGGATATCAAGCAACACATTAACATGAAATTTTGTTTCAAATTGCAAAAAGCTCAGGAAACCCATCAGATGTTAAAATCCAGTTTATGGTAACACTGCACCAACAATTAAGATTGTTTACAAGTGATTTGACCAATTTCGTAATGGATCTGACTCATTTGAAGACAAGATCAGGACGTCCTTCAACCTCAATAACCGATGTTTCATTCTTCATCATGACAATGCTCCTTGTCACACATCCCTTCTAGTATAACAATTTCTGTCAAATAAAAAGTGTGTCCGCATTCACCTTATTCGCCAGATCTGGCACCATGTGACTTCTGGCTGTTCCCTAAATTGAAAATGACCATGAAAGGCAAATTATTTCAATCCATTCTGTCCAAGCAGCCACGACAGAAAAGAAAACTTCCAGAATTGCTTCACAAAGTGGCAGGAGCGTTGGGATAAGTGCACTCAAAGTGGAGGAGAGTATTTTGAGGGTGACTAGTAGTTGTAAATCTTTTACTGCAATAAACGTTTCTTTTTTAGAACATTCACCGTATTTTTTGATCACACCTTGTATGTCTAACTAATATCAAATTCTAGATACTGTCACTTCAGGAACAAAACTTCAATGCAAGGTTTCCGACTCACTTCCATTTAATTCAGAAATTAAATCAGAAATTAACTTACAAAAGGAAAACCAGCATATTGTGAGATAAACCCACTTAGGTGCCTAATTCACACAAACACTGCCTGGATCACAGTTCATACCCAGGACTCTGCTGGTTTGCAGCACTCAACACTAAATTACTTCTCTAGTATAATATTTGTTTTCATACAGTGCTGTCAAATGAACCAATAATTCAAACTCGAGTAAGTCATATTAAAAATAATGTTCATTCAAGTACTGTATTGTTGAAAATAAAAGGAAAATTACAAAATCAGTCTCCTCTCCCAGTCAATGCAGCACAATCTGCACTTTGATTCATTCTCTTGGTAAGCAGAGAACAATCTCATCAATCACAGACACATTATGTGTTATTTAAACAACACAAACGATAAAAAAACTACAGACATGGATCGTGAAATTACCTGCTTGATACTAAGCAAGAGCTAAATCTTTAAAAAACCACAAAACACTGCGGTCAAACTATTTTTTTTTTTTTTAACTATTTTGACATATAAAGGATTTCCTCTGCCCAACAACAATTCTGATTTAATTTTCAGAGCCTGGCAGAATGTACACTGAAGAAGAAATATTAAGTTGTTCAGAAATCCTAGAGCTGCCTTAAGAAACAATAAATAAATACGGGAATCTATCTGGGACAAGAATTGTGGCTATTTAAGCTGCTCAAGTAAAACTACAGTGCATCCAGAAAGTATTCACAGCGCATCACTTTTTCCACATTTTGTTATGTTACAGCCTTATTCCAAAATGGATTAAATTAATTTTTTCCTCAGAATTCTACACACAACATCCCATAATGACAACGTGAAAAAAGTTTACTTGAGGTTTTTGCAAATTTATGAAAAATTAAAAAAACGAGAAATCCCACGTACATAAGTATTCACAGCCTTTGCTCAATACTTTGTCGATGCACCTTTGGCAGCAATTACAGCCTCAAGTCTTTTTGAATATGATGCCACAAGCTTGGCACACCTATCCTTGGCCAGTTTCGCCCATTCCTCTTTGCAGCACCTCTCAAGCTCCATCAGGTTGGATGGGAAGCGTCGGTGCACAGCCATTTTAAGATCTCTCCAGAGATGTTCAATCGGATTCAAGTCTGGGCTCTGGCTGGGCCACTCAAGGACATTCACAGAGTTGTCCTGAAGCCACTCCTTTGATATCTTGGCTGTGTGCTTAGGGTCGTTGTCCTGCTGAAAGATGAACCGTCGCCCCAGTCTGAGGTCAAGAGCGCTCTGGAGCAGGTTTTCATCCAGGATGTCTCTGTACATTGCTGTAGTCATCTTTCCCTTTATCCTGACTAGTCTCCCAGTTCCTGCCGCTGAAAAATATCCCCACAGCATGATGCTGCCGCCACCATGCTTCACTGTAGGGATGGTATTGGCCTGGTGATGAGCGGTGCCTGGTTTCCTCCAAATGTGACGCCTGGCATTCACACCAAAGAGTTCAATCTTTGTCTCATCAGACCAGAGAATTTTCTTTCTCATGATCAGAGAGTCCTTCAGGTGCCTTTTGGCAAACTCCAGGTGGGCTGCCATGTGCCTTTTACTAAGGAGTGGCTTCCGTCTGGCCACTCTACCATACAGGCCTGATTGGTGGATTGCTGCAGAGATTGTTGTCCTTCTGGAAGGTTCTCCTCTCTCCACGGAGGACCTCTGGAGCTCTGACAGAGTGACCATCGGGTTCTTGGTCACATCCCTGACTAAGGCCCTTCTCCCCCGATCGCTCAGTTTAGATGGCCGGCCAGCTCTAGGAAGAGTCCTGGTGGTATCGAACTTCTTCCACTTACGGATGATGGAGGCCACTGTGCTCATTGGGATCAAAGCAGCAGAAATTTTTCTGTAACCTTCCCCAGATTTGTGCCTCGAGACAATCCTGTCTTGGAGGTCTACAGACAATTCCTTTGACTTCATGCTTGGTTTGTGCTCTGACATGAACTGTCAACTGTGAGACCTTATATAGACAGGTGTGTGCCTTTCCAAATCATGTCCAGTCAACTGACTTTACCACAGGTGGACTCCAATTAAGCTGCAGAAACATCTCAAGGATGATCAGGGGAAACAGGATGCACCTGTTTTGAGCTTCATGGCAAAGGCTGTGCTTTCTCAATGTTTTTATTTTTAATAAATTTGCAAAAATCTCAAGTAAACTTTTTTCACATGGTCATTATGGGGTGTTGTGTGTAGAATTCTGAGGAAAAAAATGAATTTAATCCATTTTGGAATAAGGCAGTAACATAACAAAATGTGGAAAAAGTGATGCACTGTGAATACTTTCCGGATGCACTGTATGTTTGACTACTAGAATCTTTAATTGAAAAATACATTTAAACGACTTCAAGTAGGAAATCTGAAATGCTTTATGCATCACAGAACTCAATGGTATTTACAAAATATATAAACCATAGTTAAAAATGTCTTGGTGACTACATGTGCATACCCATTGTCACACGTGTGCTTAGGAGGCAATCAACAAGCCCTGAGGTGAGTGAAACATCGTGAGACAAAGGGTTGATTTGCGGTACTAACACTTCTCTCTCGTTTTCCTCACACCAAAAGAAGAAAAATAACCTACCTCACATACTGCCGGTTTCCCAAGATGGCCACCAAACATCACTTCCTCATCCGGCTCCATCTCAATGATGTCATGTCTGGTCTCCTGAAGATGACATCACTTCTGCCATAACATCACTTCTGCTTTCCTTTTAATGATGTCACATCTGTCTGACAGTTTCGACGTCATGTTCTGCCATATTATTTCTGCCCGCCATTTTCTCTAGTATAAAAACGCCATGATTGTAATTTCCATTGTCAATTGCTGTTTAAAGTATTTTGATCCATATTTTTCCTTTCTTTTCATTATTTGTCCCTTGGACATTATACAGGGACGGTCGCCAATTCTTTTCTGTTGGGGAATTCTTGTTATTTCTCGACACCATATAACAGCCATATCATATCACCAGCAAATACTATAGGCTATTGCTTTGTCTTGGTAGGGTCCTAAGGTGACCCCCTTCCCCTTTATGCTCTTTATTATGCAGACCTTTACAAAATGCCCCAAATCTTACCACACTGTCAAAATTAACTGCTGCTGTTGTTCAACACTCCCCCCTTCCTCTTATATCTGTAACCCCAGACATTTAGATAGAGTGCTAGAACAAGCAGGAGAAAAAATTACATGTGTATTCATATATTGCAGATAGTAGTATTCCTCAAATATTATAACTTGAGCCATAAATAAAAAGCAAATAGAAGGTGGCTTTACAAACCAAACAACCTGATGGTGTTAGATGTGTAGTTTTAGGTGGCACATAAACTTGTAGTTATACTTAGTTCTCTCTGGGCGGCTCATCTCTGGTCAACTCTGCTCAGGTCATTATCTGGTCTGCTCTCCTCAGGCCAGCTTCTAGTTTGTTTAGGGCCAGGCAGCATGGCCTCTCTGAATATGGCTGTCAATAGAGATGGTCTTCTCAGGATGGAAAATGTCAGAAAGACGGGCTTGCAGCCTACAGCCTCCTGTTATTGAAGCTTTGTAGCCCGTGATACACCACAAAACACTCTCCATTTCAGCTATGTCAGCATTTCCTCAAATTTCAAAGGACGCACAAATGTAGTTTCAGACAAATAAAGAAAGGATAGGTGATTAGGTCATAAACTGACCCTGATAGTAGCAACAATTGACTTCCTTGCACTTTAAAATTAGATAGTCAATTGCTTAAACATTTGCATTGTTAGACATTAACATCAAAAAATATTATCAGCCTATATGCCAGATGTTTTCTCCATTACAGCTATTAAGGCCTTTAAAATGTTCTCAAGTCAATAAAGTGTTTATTACACATTGCCACACATATGTGTTAGGGGACCACCTTCTTGGCTCTGATAACTGGTAAGCATTTCCAACCTGGGACAAAAGGAGGTTGCTGACAGTAACATTATCTTCTCCTTCCTCCTCTGCAGCCAAGGACAGCCCAAGAAGGATGACTGACCTCACCTCACTGCCCTGAGAAAACTTTGCCCCCTAAAACATTACACCCCTTCTGGTCCCACCCCTATGGAGCCAGCCCATTTCCGGAAGGGGGTATCAGATGCCAAACTGCTCCAAGAAGAGGACAAATCTCCTACAAATCTATTTGAGTGGTGAACGCCCTGTGTTGTTACTTTTGTATGAGCCATTATGTGCTGTCCAATTAAAAGGGGTTACCAGGGGGGGTCCCTGGACCTTTCATTGACTCCTTGACTTGTTTGTCAGTCCTGTCCCTTCTTACAGCATCTGTGCACTTACAGTCATATGAAAATGTTTGGGAACCCCTCTTAGCCTGCATAATAATTTAATTTTCAACAAAAAAGATAACAGTGGTATGTCTTTCATTTCCTAAGAACATCTGAGTACTGCGGTGTTTTCTGAACAAAGATTTTTAGTGAAGCAGTATTTAGTTGTATGAAATTAAATCAAATGTGAAAAACTGGCTGTGCAAAAATGTGCGTCCCCTTGTAATTTTGCTGATTTGAATGCCTGTCACTGCTCAATGCTGATTACTTGTAACACCAAATTGGCTGGATGAGCTCATTAAGCCTTGAACTTCATAGACAGGTGTGTCCAATCATGAGCTATAAAGGTATTTAAGGTGGTCAATTGCAAGTTGTGCTTCCCTTTGACTCTCCTCTGAAGAGTGACAGCATAGGATCCTCAAAGCAACTCTCAAAAGATCTGAAAACAAAGATTGTTCAGTCTCATGGTTTAGGGGAAGGCTACAAAAAGCTATCTCAGACGTTTAAACTGTCAGTTTCAACTGCAAGGAATGGAATCAGGAAACGGAAGGCCACAGGCACAGTTGCTGTTAAACCCAACAGGTCTGGCAGGCCAAGACAAATACAGGAGCGGCATATGTGCAGGATTGTGAGAATGGTTACAGACAACCCACAGATCACCTCCAAAGACCTGCAAGAACATCTTGCTGCACATGGTGTATCTGTACATCGTTCTACAATTCAGCGCAGTTTGCACAAAGAACATCTGTATGGCAGGGTGATGAGAAAGAAGCCCTTTCTGCACTCACACCACAAACAGAGTCGCTTGTTGTATGCAAATGCTCATTTAGACAAGCCAGATTCATTTTGGAACAAAATGCTTTGGACTGATGAGACAAAAATTGAGTTATTTGGTCATAACAAAAAGCGCTCTGCATGGCGGAAGAAGAACACAGCATTCCAAGAGAAACACCTGCTACCTACTGTCAAATTTGGTGGTGGTTCCATAATGCTGTGGGGCTGTGTGGCTAGTTTAGGGGCTGGGGCCCTTGTTAAAGCCAAGGGTCAGATGAATTCAACCCAATATCAACAAATTCTTTAGGGTAATGTTCAAGCATCAGTCACAAAGTTGAAGTTACGCAGGGGTTGGATATTCCAACAAGACAATGACCCAAAACACAGTTCGAAATCTACAAAGGCATTCATGCAGAAAGAGAAGTACAATGTTCTGGAATGGCCGTCACAGTCCCCTGACTGGAATATCATCGAAAATCTATGGGATGATTTGAAGCAGGCTGTCCATGCTCGACCGCCATCAAATTTAATTGAACTGGAGAGATTTTGTATGAAGAATGGTCAAAAATACCTCCATCCAGAATCCAGACACTCATCAAAGGCTACAGGAGGTGTCTAGAGGCTTTAATATTTGCAAAAGGAGGCTCAACTAAGTATTGATGTCATATCTCTGTTGGGGTGCCCAAATTTATGCACCTGTCTATTGCATATTGCATATTTTCTGTTAATCCAATAAACCTAATGTCACTGCTGAAATACTACTGTTTCCATAAGGCATGTCATATATTAAAAGGAAGTTGCTACTTTGAAAGCTCAACCAATGATAACAAAAATCCAAAGAATTAAGAGGGGTTCCCAAACTTTTTCATATGACTGTATCAGCCTGTAGTACTGTTTTTAGAAAAGCAATTGTAGTATTAGTGGTATAGTCACACGTACAGGGGGATTCTTAAAACGTTTCAATGTAATTAAACCCAGTAATGTAATCCAGTAACTCATATTTGTCTTTCTTCCATGGCTTAGGCACTTCACTCTCTATTAGCTGAAGGAGAAGGAGAAGAGTGCCGTGTGCCTCATCATACTAGCAAGCTGCTCCAGGTGAAAACAATTTGGTCAGGCTGTACCTGAAGTGATATATGAATATGGACAAATTAAATGGTAAGTCAAATAGTCTCACAATTTCTCATAGCTAAGATAATAAATAGGCCAGCTGCAAAAATTGTCAAGTGTCACAAATATTCTCACGGCATATATGGCATAGTGAGACAAGGCAGCTGGTTTAAATCCCACCTTCAACCCACTTTGTGCCTCTGAGCAACTCACTGGACCTATTGGTTCTCCAACTGCATAAAGTACAATGTATATGCTCAACGGGAAGAATCCTAACTCACCTCTTTTTAGTCAGTGAGTAACCGATGTTAAATACTACTTGAAATTGGAAAAAAAATTAACACTCACTAAATGAATCTGTGCAAAACTGTTATAAAACCTGGCAGATTCTAATTAATAATATCTTATATATAAACATCTACACGTGGAAGTGTGTGTGTCTATTCGGTCCGGAAGTGAGGGGTGGAGTCGAGGTAAGTGCTCCGCCTCCGAGGATACGCTAGTGAGGCCAGCATGTTGGCAAAGCGAAACCTCCAAAGAAAGAGTCACTCGCTTAGCGGCTAATACACGAGCAAAACAAGCACATCGGCAAATGGTATCCCTTTTACATTTCCTCCTGACGCTAATACAAAAGCGAGGCGAGCATGCCAGCAAAACGAAACCTCTGAAGAAACTTTCAATCACCTGACATCTCGATATTTCAATTTTTTTTTTTCTGATGATTTCAATAGTTTCTAGGACCCCGGTCTTTTTAGAACACGGGCTTACACAGCTAGTTTTAGAATAAGCATTTAATTTGAGGAAGTGGATTCTCTTCCCCTTGTTATTCTATTTATTTACTTACTTATCTTTTCTACCATTAAAGCTTTACTATGTTGGCCCAGTGGCGTAGCTAAAGTCTGTGCCACTCGGGGCGGGGTAGTGCTTTAATTTGCCGCCCTCCAACATATTTGAATATATTAACCTATTTAAACAGAAAATTAAAATGAGAAAAATTAAGATAAATTTTGCATAGATGTATTAATATATAGAGAAACAGCAATACTTTTTCACATATAATTATTTATAAGCATCAACTAGACAAGAATATAGTATAGACGCACTGATAAGCCTAGTTCTGATTATTAGTTTAATATAATTGCGCTGCGAAAACCAGAACCAGTGTAGTGTACAAGTGAGAGGTGGGGATGTTATCTGCGCAGAGCAAGAACGCATTCAGATTGATAATGAAACAAAATTATAAATTGGAAATGAGTTGTTTATCTTCCTAGAAATTATCATTGGGGTAATGTTTATGTTTATTTTTGTTATTGCCTCAAATTTCAACTGCGGTGTCTGATGCCATCACAGAAAGCCACTCTGAATATTATTTTTGAAGCATTTGTGGATAAAAATCAGAGAATTTAACTTTTTTCATTCATGAGTGATATTTTTCCGAACTCTGCTGCTTACACACAAACTGTACTGAGCCTTTTGGCCAATAATGCCACCCGGGGCATACCTCCCTCTCCGCCCGCCCCTGTGTTGGCATAGCTCTCTTTCTCATGGGTGGGGGTTGACGTTTTCTAAAATTTAACTTGCTTGTATGAAAGTTGTTTGATTTTAATAAATTCAATTAAAAAAATGAATATGAACTTAAGATGGTGCTGGCAATAGGAAGGAGGTACAGAAAATAAAGGTTGTTTCTTTAAACCAGGGGTCCTCAATCACAGTCCTGGAGGGCCGCAGTGGCTGCAGGTTTTTGTTCTGACCCGTTGCTTAATTAGAAAGCAATTCTTGCCAATAATTTAATTTCAAGGCTTGCTAGTGCTTTAACTCTGCTATGTCAGGTCATTCTCATATCCTAGAATCTCTTTCTCTTTCTAAGGATATCATCTAAATGATTTGAAGGCTAAAATGGAGGAGTAATTCACAGTCCTTCACTTTTTTCTCTTCACTTTCCTTCCAAGTATTTAATTAAACCCAATAATGCATGATAAATACACACAAGTGGAAATGGCAACAAGCTAAATGGAGAAATGCTGGTCTCTTTTGTTATTTGCATGTTATTGCTAATTCGGAGTAATTAAAAACCAAGAATACAGCTGTTTAAGACTAAAATAAGCAATAAGAGTTCAAAATCTTAACGAGCGAGGCAGCTAAAGTGAGGCAAAAGTGTTACTTGAGTAATAAGTGCTTCTTATTATTAAGCAACAAGGGGGGCTCCACCCCCAGCTCGCTTCGCTCGCCTACCCCCGGCGTTGGGTATCCTGAAATACATTAGTCGAGCTCGTTCGTTTTGGAGCCGTGCCCGCTTTGCTTGCGGCATTTCAGACACGCGTTGTAGGCGCCTGCGTTCACTGATTTTATCCAGCCGGGCTTGTGTTTGTATATCCGTCAGTCGAGCTCATTCGTTTTGAACCCGTGCCTGCTTTGCTTCCACAGTTTCAGACGCGCGTTGTAGGAGCCTGCGTTCATTGATCTTATCTAGATGGGCTCGTGTTTGTATCGTTGAGCTCTATTGTGCTTGAATTCGGTGTAAAGCGTTCAGCGGTTTGTACAATCCCAAGCAGCACATTATTCCTGACTTCACTCCGCAGTAGTGCCACTCAGAATATGGCGGTGACACCTGCGCCTTCAGTAGTAGTGCCACTCACAATATGGCGGTGACGCCTGCGCCTTCCGTAGTATCATTGTGGACCTGTAGGGCCGCCGTAGCCTCTTCCGTTTGACTCTGGGTTGCAGCGCAGAATCCTCTTTTTTGTATGGCTGTTTCGTTAGTCGTTAGCTATGGGCGCATTGTTGCTTCATTTCTCATTCACGTCAGTTGAGCTCTTTCGTTTTTGGGCCGTGACTCCTTCGTTCGCGGTGGATACGACTTCGCGTGCGGTCTACACGCCTGCGCAGTATGTCTCATGGTCCCATCGCCGTGTACCTGCGTCCATGCCATCCGGTTTACCATTCTCGGTTAGTAATATAGATTGGGTTGGAGCAAAAACCTGCAGCCACTGCGGCCCTCCAGGACCGTGATTGAGGACCCCTGCTTTAAACAGTGATGACAGATTTTCTTGTCAATACTAATCAATGTATTTCCATACCAGGTGTGCTGCTACAGCAGCCTGTGTTAATATTGTTATTAGACTGTTTGGTACATTTCTACCTCCACCCCCTATTTAATTAATACATATTGGTATGTCCCTAGCTCCCTTTTTGCTATTGGCGCTGCTTTAGTCTTTACTTTACCTTCCGCCATATTGTATTTTAGGTTAAGGAAATTATCATCCTTTTACCTTCGACTTGTCATGGTTTTCACGTCCTAGTACTTGTATGACTTCTTGCCAGAAATCTATATTAAAGTATACGGATTCTCAGCCTTGACTTTCTTGGTGAGTAAAACTATCTGTCCACGTTCACTACAACCAGTGGGGCGACGCACGCTCTGTACGGACTGGGTCTTTGGAGAGAAGCCTCGCTAATACGCCGTTTGGGGACAGAATACCAGGTGTTCATCATTTTTGGTAGATCTCTGTGATTAGTCCAAGTGTCTTCGTTTTTAAAGATTTTGGTGAAATTCAAAGCAAACAGTTCAAAGTTTCAAAGTTGATAATACACGGAAAAAAGAGAGGGCAAACTTGTGATATTCTACTTAAATATCTAGGTTACATTTCTTAAGGTTTCTCTGCATTATTCTATGCAGCAGACGGTCAGAAAAATGTCCTTAATGCCTATTTGAGCGTTGACGTTGCTTTCTAGTGGTCTAACTTCATTCGATAGGCTGTTCTACTGTCACACAGAGTTAAAATTATGAACATTCTATAACTTAAAGGGGGTTAAACTGAATCTTCTATTATCTATGTTAAGGTACATTATATTCAGGTTCAAGCTAAGCTAAGGAAAAATTACCATTAACATTAAAAGATCTGGGGCAGCACGGTGGCACAGTGGGTAGCGCTGCTGCCTCGCAGTTAGGAGACCCAGGTTCGCTTCCCGGGTCCTCCCTGCGTGGAGTTTGCATGTTCTCCCCGTGTCTGCGTGGGTTTCCTCCGGGCGCTCCGGTTTCCTCCCATGCAGGTTTGGTGGATTGGTGATTCTAAATTGTCCCTAGTGTGTGCTTGGTGTGTGGGTGTGTTTGTGTGTGTCCTGCGGTGGGTTGGCACCCTACCCGGGATTGGTTCCTGCCTTGTGCCCTGTGTTGGCTGGGATTGGCTCCAACAGACCCCCGTGACCCTGTGTTCGGATTCAGCGGGTTGGAAAATGGATGGATGGATTAAAGGATCTGGATCTTACACAGACCAAGTCAGTATGTTGAGGTAGCATTATTCTGTCAATATTTAGCACAGAAAGACTACTGAGGAGAAAATTGCTATAATTCAAATAAGAGGTGATGAAGACGAGACAGTACATTTCCTTATATGAGAATCAGGAAAAGGCATGTACACCCACATTTTATAAAAAGAAATAAATTTTGACTTGAGCTCTGATACCAGATTCACAATTTTATGTGTTATTTAGTCCGACTCCAAAGCTGAAGACAGGACAAGTGAAAAAGCAGGAAAGACATCATAAACCAGGAACAAAGCCCTACTTACTGATTACTAGTCTATCCTAAACACTGAGGTACAGTAAATGTGAAGCCATGGCATCTGGAATTTAGCTTGTTTTTTTGGGTCCACTACAACCTGTGAGATTTCAAGTCCTTCCTTTGCCAAAGTCACAAAACTGGGTTGTTTGCCTCTACAATCTGTAACAGATCTCCCTTTATATTCACTTGGACTGGTTTTTCAGAAGCAAATGGGTCATTGACTCCTCTGAGACTTCAGAAGCTAAATTTGTTTCACGGAGCAGCAGGTCTGCCGACTCATTTTAACTTCAGGGTAATAAAATAAATGAGAGGAAAATAAATAAATAAACAAACAGAAAATAAATAAATAGAGTTCTTATTTAATCACTGTTAATTTCCATTTAAGGAATACAGCAATCAAAACAAATAAATACTAGTAAATTTTCAAAACTAGGAAGGATCTAGAACAACACTTGGGCACAGAGCTTAAAACAAAACAGAAAGGATGATGCGGCAAAGACTGTAATTATTAGACGAGAGAGGCTAGCAGACAGATGACTTTAATTGCTAAACTTAAAATAAAGGACAAATGGAGCAGGTCAAAGCTTTTACTGTAAATAATGCTCTCAGATTTCCCCTGTAAGTTACATGATATAGTTTGCTTTCACAATTAATTTAAATCTAGCCGTGACACCAGTGTAACCATGGTGTCACTGCATGCCACAATAACACTTGATTCCCAAAATGCTGGATTGCAGCAGATATTGGCAGAGTTGCAGATTCCCAAGGTTTAAAGAAACTTATTGAACAATAGTAAGAAACAAACGTTTCTCAAAAGAGCAAGGAGCTTTCACTAACATGCTAACAACTCAAGCAAGCAAACTGGGCTTTGCAGTCCATAATGAGTTTAATTTACAGCAAGATAAATAACACCAACATGGCACGGTTTATTACTCTGCATGGAAATTGACAGAAGTAGTCTTGTAATGCTGGAGAGGCCAAAAGGCGGCACTTATTATGTGGTCTGTTTGTGGATCCCATTGCCCCAGTACAGTGACGGGGACATTGTGTTGCAAAATTGACACCGTCTTACAGATGAGTCTTAAAATTGGGTTCCAGACTCTCTGTGGTCATTAAAGATCCCTGGGCATCCTTTGAAAAGAGTAGGGTGTATTCCAATACCCTGGCTAAATTGCCCTCCATGACTAGTCATTCCGGACCCCTAATTATCCTCCATCTCTAACTGTTTCTCTCTCCCTGTCCTTAACCACCTAACAGCTAATGTTTGGTGAGGATACTGGTGCAAGAACAGTGGCGTAGCTAGGGTCAGGCAGAGGGGGCGGTCTGCACCGAGCGGCACATTTTTAGGGGCGCCATTATTGGCCAAAAGGCTCAGTACAATTCATGTGTAAGCAGCAGGGTTCTGAAAAATATCACTCATGAATGAAAAACATAAAATGATTTGATATTTATCCACAAATGCTTCAAAAATAGTTTTCAGACTGTCCTTCTGTGACGGCATCAGACACAGCAGTTGAAATTTACGACAAATACAAACATTAAACCGATAATTTCTAGAAAGATAAACAACTAATTTCCCAATTTATAATTTCGTTTTGTTATCAATCTGAATGCGTTTTTCCTCTGCGCAGAAAACATCCCCACCTATCACTTGTACACTACACTGGTTCTGGTTTTCATAGCGTAATTATATGAAACTAATAATTAGAAGATGGCTTATCAGTGCGTCTATACTATATTCTTGTCTACTTGATGTTTCTAATTATAATTATATATTATTATATAATTATATGTGAAAAAGTATTGCTGTTTCTTTATAAATTAATAAATCTATGCAAAATTTCTCTTAGTTTTTCTCTATACGTCATTTTAATTTTCTATTTAAATAGGTTAACATATTCAGATATGTTGGAGGGCAGCAAACTGAAGCACAGCCCCACCCCGAGTGGCACGAACTCGAGCTACGCCACTATGCAAGAATCAGTGACATGCGGTGAGGTTCATGGCTGGTGACTCCTTCAGAGTGACATTTACAAATATATGAACCAAAAAGAGAGGCTTATTCACTATTCAATTGGCAGCGCGCACATTGACTTCTGGTTATGTTTCATATCTCATCAGCATTCTTTACACACACAGGTATGGTGCAGATTTGGCTAAGAAAGAACGTTACATTTATAGCGGCGAGAGGGAGCGGAGAGAGCGTATTTGCTCCTCACCTTCCATGTGTTCTATTCACACTCATTCAATACAAATGAAAGTATTGAGTGGTGTACAGAAAAAAAATTGAATTTCAATTTTGACCTTAATTGAAATATTTAGTTGTTTTTAAATGTTTTTAATTCTGATGCTTTAATGAATTTTAATACTCTTCAACAAAAGGATAACAAGAAAAACAAAAGAATATTTTATTTAAGGTTTAGTTTTTAAATATTGGATTGTTTTTTTCTTTGTCTGCTCCCATTTTTTTTTATAAAATTGAAAACCGTTTACGGCCTTACCTTTATTTGTAAATGAAGTCCACGCGCCTGTCCTTCTCCACGAAAATCTCTGTCACCTTCTTGTAAAAGTCCTCCTCATTTTCGTTTAGTTTTAAAAATTTTAATCTTCCACTTTGGCAGTCAGTCGGAACAAAAAACAAAAATAAACGGAGCGCCGCAGTGCACTTGACTTTCTGATATCACTAACTTATTGGCGCCCAGAGCCTCTGAGTAGAAGAGCAGCAGCAACAAGCACCTGTTGGGCTCACAGGCGCCCCCTTCAGGGCTACACGGTACTGTCTGCCTCACCTTGTGCCTTTTCACTGTGGTTTGATGTCAGATCAGCAAGACTAAATATGTCACATACATTCATTAAAGATATTAGCCAGACTGTGGAAAATCAGAGTGTATAATAAACGTGTCTGCAGACATTATATTGGCGACACACAGAGAGACAGCAACAGGCACGCGCCAACTGCATGCATCACCCCAGTGTGTGAGGGAGAGCGCAGTCCAAGGTGAGGTGAGTCTCATTGCTGCTGCACCTCACGTTTCTCCCCTGTATTTGAATGTGCCAATTCAGCGATTTTAACTATAAAAATGATCAAAATTATTGGAATCATACAGAAAACATACAGAAAAGTATGTGCGTCTCGGGAATTGCAGATCTGACATTGTGGTCAGCAACACAGGAGCGCCGCAGGGGACTGTACTTTCTCCGGTCCTGTTCAGCCTATATACATCGGACTTCCAATATAACTCAGAGCCCTGCCACGTGCAAAAGTTTGCTGACGACACTGCTATCGTGGGCTGCATCAGGAATGGGCAGGAGGAGGAGTATAGAAACCTCATCAAGGACTTTGTTAAATGGTGCGACTTAAACCACCTACAACTGAACACCAGCAAAACCAAGGAACTGGTGGTGGATTTTAGGAGACCCAGGCCCCTCATGGACCCCGTGATCATCAGAGGTGACTGTGTGCAGAGGGTGCAGACCTATAAATACCTGGGAGTGCAGCTGGACGATAAATTGGACTGGACTGCCAATACTGATTCTCTGTGCAAGAAAGGACAGAGCCGCCTGTACTTCCTTAGAAGACTGGCATCCTTCAACATCTGCAGTAAGATGCTGCAGATGTTCTATCAGATGGTTGTGGCGAGTGCCCTCTTCTACACAGTGGTGTGCTGGGGAGGCAGCATTAAGAAGAAGGACGCCTCACACCTGGACAAACTGGTGAGGAAGGCAGGCTCTATTGTTGGCATGGAGCTGGACGGTTTGACATCCGTAGCAGAGCAACGGGCACTCAAGAGGCTCCTATCAATTATGGAGAATCCACTACATCCATTAAACAATGTCATCTCCAGACAGAGGAGCAGTTTCAGCGACAGACTGCTGTCACTGTCCTGCTCCACTGACAGACTGAGAAGATCATTCCTCCCCCAAACTATGCGACTCTTCAATTCCACCAGAGGGGGTAAACGTTGAACATTATTCAAGTTATTGTCTGTTTTTTACCTGCATTTTTTATTACTCTTTAATTTAATATTTTTTGCTGCTGGAGTATGTGAATTTCCCCCTGGGATTAATAAAGTATCTATCTATCTATCTATCTAAAACAAATTTATAGTACAGACCAGTAGACACATTTATTTTATACCAGTAACAGCGTACTGCATGATAACATGCAGTGAATACACTTGACTTATCGTTTCCATCCTCTTTCTCTGTACGTTTATCATTTCTTTGCTCAGAGGTTGATGCGCTTGCTGCTTCCTGAGCAGCTCTTCTTTCCTCCACCCTAGTGGCCCGCTGCTTCTCTTCCTTCATCGGCATCTTTTCGTGTTAAAACTGATTAACTTCGTTTTTGTGTTGCAATTTCTTAGTACATTTTCTTATTTTTTGCTTAAGCTGGCACTTAAGTCTTCAATCTGCCTCAAGAATGATTAGCAAAGATGGCAGGGAATGAGAACGGCGCCCATACGCATGCACCACACAGCCGCTCTGCTGCGCGCTGCCGAGAGTTCATTGTACAATAAAATAAAATAAAAATGAAAAGAGTAATAAAAATCATTGCCCCGAAAGCGGATAGTAAACGTCACGTAGTATATTTGTACCAAATTTCAAGTCAAAAGGTGAAACGGTTTGCGAGCTACAGGTGATTTAAAATCCTGGACAGACAAACAACGTAGCCACAGTATCATTATTAGTTTTTTTTTTTTTACTTTTTGTGATGACTGGCAGGAATGGCTTCTGTCATATCATTCAGGTGGATGCTGAACATTGGTGGTGGTTGAAGTGGCTCCCCACTCGCTATGAAAAGCACTTGGAGTAGTGAAAAAGTGTTATTATTATTATTAAAGTGCTAAGTGCAAAAAAAACAAAAGAATTCTTTGTGGAAAGTTCAAGTTCAAGCACTTTATTGTCATTGTGTAACACAATGAAATTACTTTTTGTGACAGCCCCGAGGTGCATTTAAAGAAAAGTCAAATAATTCCAAATATGTCATATACAGCATTTAGTGATCAAGTAACCAGAGCAAATTATTATTATTGCTCAAAGTACAGCAGCATAAATTGTTATTGCACCTGTTAATGAATAGTACATTACATATTCTACAGTATATTGTATTACATTAGTATATTGCACATTACCATTATAGCTTATTGCACATGTTCAATTAAAAATGATCTCAGACTGAGGAGATTCAGAGTTCAGAAAGTTTATGGCAGATGGGAAAAAGCTATATTTTAGTCTGTTTGTGCATACTTGGATTGACCTAAAGCGTCTTCCTGACGGGAGGAGCTCAAACAAAGAATTTCCAGGATGAGTTTTGTCCTTGAGAATATTTTTTGGCCCTTCTCACACAGAGAGTCTTATACCAGAGTTCGAGTGATGGCAGTTCAGTCCCTATAATGGCCTCTGCTGTTTTTACAACCCGCTGCAGGTCTTCTTTAGCAGCCTCGGTGCAGCTGTTGTACCAGGCCATCATGCAGTTAGTTAAAATGCTCTCTATAGTGCATCTATAGAAATTAACCAGCAGTTTCTGGGGGAGGTCAGCTCTCCTTAGCTTCCTGAGAAAATAGAGGCGTTGCTGTGCTTTGCCTATTATAGCCAAGTTGTTGTCAGCCCAGGACAGGTCCTCTGAGATGGTGACTCCTAGAATCTTAAAGCTGGAAACTCTCTCCACAGGATCTGCATTGATTGTTATTGGACTGTGATTGGTCTTTTTAGTGGTCCTAAAGTCCAGAATAACTTCTTTGGTCTTTTTAGTATTTAAGTCCAGGTTGTTTCTAAAGGCGATCACCTGCATCACTACATGATTACAAGGTCACACCATTGTTGCCTTTCACAGGGTTTGTCCTGCAATAACCCACCTTATCAACAGAGTGTATAAAACTCCAGGATGCTGCAAAGTACCCCAGTATCATGGAGATCGGCAGTACTTTTACAGTAGGTAGGTAATTAGATTAAGTTCAACATTATTGTCATTGAACACAGTACAAATGCCATGACAACGAAATGCAGTTTTGCATCTAAACAGATGTTAATTGCAAGTAAGCAGATAAATAAAATTATATATTGCAGTAGGGGATTGAGTAAGACAAGAGTAAGCTAAGAGAATAATTGATGAGAGTTAACATACAATAGGAACAGTATATAAAGTAAGCATAGTATGAATAGAACAAGCAGAGTAAAGTATAAAGACAGCTGAAATAACAGAGACAATAATATGAAGACAGTTGTACAGGCACAAGTACAGCAGAGCCACAATTGCCCTGACGTAGTACTACTACTCCAAGACTACAGTAAAAACATGATGGAGCTGAGGGGATTACAGAGTGGGATTTTACAATTGAGATGGGCTTGGATTTTGAGTTCAGCAGAGTGACAGTTTAAGAGCAGAAGATGGCGCATGGCTCCTGTACCGCCACCCAAAAGGTAAAAGGCAGTGGCGTAGCCAGCTTGCTGAAGGCCCCTGTGCTGCGCCATGAGGTGGGCCCCTCCTGTCTGGCATAACTCTTAGTGATTTATTCACAACTCGATCCCAGGGGCTGGCTGGGCAGTGGTGTCACGCTGGTGACAAAAAAAACGGCTCTCTAAATGAAATTTGTAATAACTTTTTATCGCTTTATTATAACGGCTGTAATTAAAAAAAAATAAATTATGAGAATGTGATGTGGGAGGTGTGGGTGTGCAGTAGTAGTATATAAATATATGCAAAATGTGGACCTGCTTACTTTTCCAAGACAATATTGCGAAAGAAGATGATTAAAATGTAACGTAAGATAGAAAGTAGAAACTGTTCTATGATATAAAATGAAACAATTTCAATTTGTAACAAATTAAAATGACAACACCGGCTGACAGGATACTACTACACAATCAACCCATTTTACACAAGTTCTGAGAAAATGGACATCATAAAGTGTTCATGCTCACAAATCCTCACAGTAGTGACACTAATGTACAGTAAGCCATACTAAAGTACACAATAAAACAGATTACAGATTTGTTAAACCGTTAAGTCTTACAAGAATGGAACTGACTGACAAGTCACAAATCATATTATTTCTAATATCACTTCTTCTTCTTCTTTTGGCTGTTTTCGTTAGGGGTTGCCACAGCAGGTACCATTAAAATATTCGCTTCTGTTCCGTAAAAGTCTCAAGTCAAGTTGTCTGGCACGCTCGTTTTCGATTGAGAGTACAGCTTAGTCATTAAGTCTGTCTTGCTACTTGGTGCTTCCGAGGTCATTTTTGATGAGTTGTAACTTGGAGGACGATCGTTTACACGCAGTTCTGGTACACTCAGCAGTAACATGTAAGCCGTGCAAACGTCACTGGAAGCAGATGACAGTGCACAGTGATCTATCAGCAACAGTTCAGCTATTCTGAAAACAGTCGACTTGGTTGGCAGGATGGATTGAAAACACGCAAAAAATGACAACATTTGAGCGCAAAACACCCATGAAATGTTGGTATTATAGTTGTGTTCAACGAAAAGATCGGCAGCAGCATACAATTCGTCTTCAACCATCGAGGTCAAAACACTGAATGTTGAAGCCATTGCATCAAGACTGTGAAACCACTGTTTTAGTTATTCAAAATAATTTTAAAAAATCTACACGGCCCCAAGTGGGCTCCCAAAGCTCGTAGGCCCTTGTGCTTTGCACAATCTGCACAATGCATTCCTACACCACTGGTAAAAGGATAAAGAGACCATGGCTAGGGTGAGAGATGCCCCCGAGGATGCTGCATGCCCTCTGCAGGCACTGTTTGCACTGGAGATCCTCAATGCCAGTATTGTGAACATCATCATAAGGGTGTTATCCCAGGCCTGGGTGTCTTTTTTTTTTGCTTTTGTGATTATGTTATTAAGAATATTGTTTTGCCTGTGTATATAATGTTATTGTGTTACGAGTATATTCTTTATGTTATGTGCATTGGGTTCTTTATGTGGATGTCTAGGTGTGAACCACCTGATGGTACAGGTAGACAGCCCCAGTGTGATCTAAGAGCCCAGCAGACTGTAAGTAGGCTTCTGTTGCATTAGATTCCCACTTCTGCCTTTTGGTTTGATTGAGAATTTTTTGAAATTATTCTTTAACTTTAACTTGTTTAAATATATATAAGACCAGCTGTGCTACCAGTTCAGGATGGATTGAAATCTAAACAATCAACATGGACCTCAGCATGGAATGCATATGTCTTTGTTATATGCCATTTGGTATGGGATTTGTAAAAGCAGTGTTAATATCTGTGATGTACCATCCACTCAAATGAGAAATTCAATGCATTTTATATGCTAAAAATGTTGGTGATGTGCCATCTGTTGGAATGACAGATACATAGCAGCTGGATGGACACAAGTACTTATACTTTTATAAAAGTGGATTTGTTTTGATTTTAGAGTGACTTGGTTGATTTAGGGCTTGCCCTTTTTTTAGGGCCACCCTTTTGATTCAAGTCTTGAACCCTATTTGTTTTGTTTTCATATTTGGATTTTGTTAAAAAAAAAAAAAAAGTTTAAAATTAAAAGAATCATTGTTTATTTTCTTTTGGACCAGTTTTTTTCTCCTCTACCCTTCTTCAGTTTAGTTGGAATTAAAAGGCCTTTTTCTCCTTTGCAAGGAGAAGAGCCTGCTTCTTGAGTTTGGGTGTAAGGCCGATTTTGTTTCCTAGGCTTCAGAATTGCCTGGACGCCTACTTTGAATTAAAGGATAGAGCTGGACTTAGAGTGTCCCGTGGATCCTAAATACTGCATTTGGCATTGAAGGAAACAATAGGCCACCTACCAGATCCATAAAGCTACTTCACTACTGCAGTAAACAAATTTAACAATCAGCCACTCTACTACTGGGACCATACTTGTTTAGTTTGATTATTGGAATTTTATGTTTTTGAAATCCCATTTAACAGTTCACTAGTCAATGAAAACAAGAAAGCTATACCAAATGAACTGCACTGTCTCTAATATACATACAGGTTGGATATTAAAAGTATGCGGATGATTTTATCTGCTCAAATACATCATGAATCAGTTCAATTCATCAGCCTTTCATTTCGTTTAAAGACTTCTGTTAGATTTTTCTTGAAGCAACTCATAAACATCATGAAATAGCACAACCAAAAAGAAATCATAAAAACAAAAAAAATGTCCCCATTCTTAAGCTAAAAAATATCTTGTAGCCCTTTAAATTTGGTCTCGGTGTGGCTGTGCCAGAGACTTGGCAACTCTCTTTTGTCTCTATGGTGACAGCCTTTTTTTAGGACAGCAATAAGCGTTTATTCAGGAGCCGGAAAGAACTGCAAGGCTAGCTGACATTTTGTTAGGATGTGAACCGCTATCTAACAAAACATTTTAGATAGATAGATAGATAGATAGATAGATAGATAGATAGATAGATAGATAGATAGATAGATAGATAGATAGATAGATAGATAGATAGATAGATAGATAGATAGACATACTTTATTAATCCCCAAGGGGAAATTCACAAAAAAATTATTTATCTTATCAGCAAATTAAATTTGACAAAAATTATGGATGCCAATATTTATAATCCTTGTTCGTTATGCATATTTGTAGTTTATTGTTTCTTTTAATGTTTGTATTTACTAAAGGAAAATCGCACTTGGCTTTTCACCTTACTGTATATACACATTCTCTTCAACAATGTATAGCAACTAGTAATAATGTTAAATACTTGAAAAATATTGGAATTTCTGTTCTATTTAAAATGGGAGGTTATCATAAAATAGCCTCCAATTTCACATTATAAAATAGGACTGTAAAATGAATTCTTTAAGAGACATTAATACTAAACTGTCAGCGTGTTGAAGTCTAGTGCAATACAACCTAACAGTTATGATTAGATTCAAAGTAACATAAAACCTGTGTTCTGGTGTAGGCAATACTTAAATCAGCAGAAATGCTGTCTCAAGCTCAAAACACATTAGGCAAAAACTACTTCTTCACTTTATACGCACCTCGAGGGATGGGATGGGCGATAATACAAACAACATAAAAAACAGAATCACCCTATCCCTGGCAACGGTCTTCAGCGCTTAGACAATTCCCAGGGAAGTCTAGAGCAAGGGCATCAAACTCATTTTTATGGACAGCCAAAAATAACACATTATGTACCCAATTTCAGCAAGTATTCAACAAGCATCTATAGACAAATTTTCTCTTCCAAACAACACACTCAGGCAGCTCTCTGCTCATCACAATCGTTTTCCTGCCTTGTGTCTCTCTTGAGACTGCCTTTCCTCTTTATCAGCTTTTCTTTTCTTAGACATGGCAGCAGTTTATAAAAGCTACCAGCAGCCACGTTGCTGAAATCAGCATTGATTGGGAAAAAAAAATTGTCAGCACATAAAGTCAAGTGAGAGCATTGGTCCAGATACAGGTGAGAATTTGTAGTTAAAGCAAAAGTACATCAGGTGGCACAAACTGATGGCACTTGACCACATTAAAAGACGTGTGAAGGTGCTGGTGATGGATCATACACGCCACATTCAAGGCTGGTCAGAAATGCATAGTGATCACATACTTAATATGAGTGGAACTGCAGATGTGTTTTCTACCCACATACAACGATCCAGTCAGCAGAAAAGACAAAGAAATCGTGTAGGCCTGTAACAAAAAGGTTTGTTCATTCAGGCCTGTGGGCCTTGAGTTTGACATCCCTGGTTTAGAGCAATGGTTGCAAGGCTGCATGTTTTTACTAAAACAAATGTACACTTGTATCTCATTTGTACTTCCAGTTCATCTCATTGTTAAAGATGCTGTCCTTTTTATTCTATTACAGGTCAAATTCCGTTATAACAAACTCCCAGGGACCTGAAAAATATTTCGTTAACACGGAAATTTCGTTGTAATGAGATTCTGTATTTGTTACTATAGTGCTTTCTTTAACTTGCGCCCAGGCGTTTGCAATCATTTCAATAGCTTCTTTTGTGTTCATTTTAATCTCCTCCTGCCTACAAGTTATGCTGACGAGAATTTTTCTCAGCATTTCCTTGAGATAATACACTTTCCCAAAACGCGATTGCCACGTCTGTGGAAGATTGTTTGTCTGTTTGCCGGGGCAGGGCAAAAACAGGCTCATAGCACTGCAGTGAAATGACACAGAAGCAAATCATAAAAGATTGGGGTTGCGCTATAAGTCCCTGTCTTGCACCCCAAAACACGAGGCTGAGTCTCAGTACTTTAGGAAAACCAACTTTATTTAGCTTGAAACAGGAACGGCACACTTATTTATTGTAGCTTGATCTGCCACTCTGCTATACACAGACACAGCAGTCAGGAAGCATCACCCATCGATATCTTTTCTGTTTGCTTTGGCGGAGAGATGCAGAATATCTTTGAGACAGCTGTTGCCCCGGCAACAGATAAATAGTCTTCCATAGAGGCGGAGATCGGACTTCAGAACGCTCTTCGGCGTGTCGTCCAGTTAGGGGAAGTCCCAAGAGAGATTACAAACCTCACATTTTCTTGAATGAGCGCCACATTAATAGGAATGTTTCTTGAACAAGTATCACTGAACCACATAAAAACTGCTTTTTCGATGTCTTCAAATGCAGCAGTACACATACGTTTGCAACCTGAGATTTTTTTTCTTTTTCTGGTCGGTCTTTCAAGAAAGTTGACAGCGTCGATGGCGAAATTCCGAATTCACTGGCAACGTCTTTTTTTGCCGCAATCGAGAGCTGCAAAAATGTGCCTTTTTTTCTAATATGAATCGTTATCATTTTTTTGTGTCTGCCGTTTCTATAGGAGGGTGACAATGAGTTAAATTCCAATGGATGTTTTTTAAATGTTGACGAGAAATAAGCAAACGATATCACTGAAAACCACAGGAAACAAAAAGAGCAAAAAAAAAAAAAAAAAACAGTACGAGGAAAGTTCGAAGAAAGAAAAAAATATTACAGTGTTTCTGTTTGGGGATCATTGTGCACAACTGAGGTGCGGCCACAGAACTAACTGCTCTGTGGATGATTCATTCAGGCATTTCAAGGTCTTTTGGGCTCTTCGTTGTAATGAAAGTATCTGCTGAATGTACTTCGTAATAACGAGATTTCTATAGACTCGTGTCATATGGGGAAAACAGTCGCGACCACAAAAATACTTTTTTTCGTTATAACGGAACTTGACCTGTATTCTAAGAAATTAGCAAAACCTAAAATGTTTACATTTTTCTTTCTACTTCATCCTTTTCCGCAGGCGTTGCTCCTTTAAAGGAGCAACGCCTGCGGAAAAGGATGAAGTAGAAAGAAAAATGTAAACATTTTACATTTTACATAATTGCATTCAAATGCAGATAACCGCGAAAGGCAAAGGACAGCAACTATTTCTGTGATACATTTACTTGTCTGCTCTTCTGTAAGAAGTGTTTTCTAAATGAGGAGACAAGTGAACTTGGCAATGAAGTACATGTTCCCTTTTAACATTCATTAGAACATTAGAACACTCTAGACGAGAATAGGCCATTCAGCCCAACAAAGCTCACCAGTCCTATCCACTTAATTCTTCCAAAAAAACATCAAGTCAAGTTTTGAAAGTCCCCAACGTCATACTGTCTACCACACTACTTGGTAGCTTATTCCAAGTGTCTATTGTTCTTTGTGTAAAGAGAAACTTCCTAATGTTTGTGCGAAATTTACCTTTAACAAGTTTCCAACTGTGTCCCCATGCTCTTGATGAACTCATTTTAAAATAACAGTCTCCATCCACTGGACTAATTCCCTTCATAATTTTCAACACTTCAATCAGGTCTCCTCTTAATATTCTTTTGTTTAAACTGTAAAGGCTCACCTCTTTTAATCTTTTCTCATAACTCATCCCTGATAGCCCTGAATCAACCTAGTCGCTCTTCTCTGGACCTTTTCTAGCGCTGCTATGTCCTTTTTGTAGCCTGGAGACCAAAACTGCACACAGTACTCCAGATGAGGCCTCACCAGTGTGTTATAAAACTTGAGCAGAACCTCCTTGGACTTGTACCCCACATATCAAGGTGCTATATAACCTAATATTCTGTTTGCCTTCCTAATGGCTTCTGAACACTATCTGGAAGTCGATAGCTTAAAGTTCACTATGACTCCTAAATCCTTCTCATAAGGTGTACTCTCAATTTTCAGGCCTCCCATTGTGTATTCAAACCTAACATTTTTACTTCCCATGTGTAATACTTTACATTTACTGACATTAAATTTCATCTGCTGTCACAAATCTGCCCAAGCCTGTATGCTGTCCAAGTCCTTCTCTAATGATATGACGGATTCCAAATTATCTGCTAATCCACTTATCTTGGTATCATCTGCAAACTTAACCAGCTTGTTACTTATATTCCTAACTAAATCATTTTTATTCAATGTTCTTTGCATCCACATCTGCACTGGTCAATACTAATTAGCATTTGGATACAATCAAGGTGAGAAAGGGAATGAGCAGCATTCAGTAAACTGAAAGCTTTACCCAAGAACTTAGTTTCTGCTTTAATCCACATACTGGAGTGTGGTACAACATTCTCAACATGCACTAACTAACATGTTGGTTAAATTTACGATTGTCTGCATTCTCAGTCATGAACAACATACTGAATTACTTTGAACTCCTCCATTTCTGGGCAGCTGTCTCCCTCTAACCTGAAGAAAGCAAGCAACTATTTTCCCAAGAAGACAAGGATCTCATATTTGAAGGTGTCAATTCTTACCATGCTACAAACACACTTAACTACAAAGTGCACTGGAAATAACAGACTGATGAGTTTGCAGTTAAATCTCCTGTTCATGAAAGTTAAGAATAGTAGTGGACACGATGCACATCTTTATAGGGGACATTCAAAAAATGAAAAACAGAACTTACAAATGACCAAAACACAAAGAGAATCCAAAGTTGGGAGATGAACAACATCAGCCCCTAAGCGAACATCTCATCAAATGTGCTGTGGCAACTCTACAGTAGTCTTACACAGAGCTGAAGGCTGGCCCTCAACTTCAATGTTAGGGAGCTCTACTCCCTTAGGTCCCACAAACAAAGAACAAGGAATTTAAGACAAAGTACACACAAAATTTAAATTATTAACACACTGTGATGACATTCAAGGAGTCCATTTGTTTAATAGGACTTGGTGTTACAATCCCAGATGATTCCGTGCACCACTTGCCTTGAGGTGAGTTGGAGATGTCTTCTTTGTTAGGATGACATTGATGATGACCACTTAGTGTTGTTTCCACCAGTATGACACATTATCAGTTGTGTACTCTGGCCAAATAGGGTGTTTCGGCCTTTTAGCACAAGACACCCTCAGCTGAAGCAGGCCCACCACACACTGATCAGACCTGGGTGTGTGTCACATGGCTGCTAAGTGGTCAGTTGATGGCCCACACTGTCTCCTTCCACTACTGCTTCTTTTCGGTGATGGTGGCAAGTTCTGTATTTGCCTTCCAGTGGACCTGCCCTCTGATGCCCATTTCTTTCAGCAGCCTTATAGTGGAACTGGCTACAAAGCTCCTGCAGTCCACCTCCATTGGGTACACCCTCATATTCCAGCCGAGTTTGGCATACTGCAGCTTTTTTCTTTCATATGCCTCATCAATGGCATTCTTCCAAGGGAATGTCAGCTCAAAGATGAAGAAACAATGGCAGGAGTTAGACCAGAGGACCAAATCTTGGTGCAGATTAATGAAAGTGATTTCGGATGGGAAGGTGAGTCTCTGTTTTAGGTCAACACACATTTCCCTATCCCTTGCTGCATTCAGCAGGCATGAGTCAGGAGGTGAGGGTTTGGTCTTCTGTTTCTCCCCTTCCCAGATGAAGGATGTTAGTTGCGGGAAGGTAGTCTGGGTATTTAGGGGGATGGCATTGTTTGACACTCTATTGTCTTCTAGTGTTGAGGCCAAGCACCTCAGTACTTGGTTATGATGCCAGGTGTATCTTCCTTGCTTCAAGCTGTTCTTATAACCCACCAGGATGTTTAAGGGTGGCCAGGGCCACACACTAGTACAGGTTTGATCCTATCCACACCAAAGATGGGGGTTTGTTGGTAAGGGCAGCAGATCACATGTGGCTCTGACAGTTAAATCTAGCATGTTCATTTCCATGTTCCACAGAGTGGTCTATGTGATTTTAAGCCCTATCCACATGGGCATTCAAATCTTGATTAAATGAATGCACTCTGAGCAACTTAGGGGTTTAAGTTGTGTTTTGTAGTGGTGCTTAAGTGACTTCAATATGGCAACAGCAACATTTATTTCTACAGCATGTTTTCACACAAATGATGTAGCTCAAAGTGTTTTACATGATGAAGAAAGACAAAAGAAAAAAATATATAAGAAACCTAGGCAATACTAATTAACAAAGAATAAAGTAAGGTGCAATGGCCATGGAGGACAGAAAAAACAACAAAACTTCAGGAGGTGCTGGAGAAAAAAAAAATCTGCAGGGGCTCCAAGGCCACGAGACCACCCAGCCCTCACTAGGCATTCTACCTAACAAATGATTGACATTGCATTCACATTTGTTCACTTTTGGTAAACACCAACTTGGAACCCAGATTGTAGTTTATGTGTTTCCCTTTGGGAGGGCAGTTATCAGGCAGTCCAGAGTGTTTTTTAACCTGTGGGGTTTGAGGTTCATCCTTCGTTGGAATTGCAAAATATGGATCAGTTCACTTTTTTAGACCTCCTTGTGTTAAAAATCCTCCTGATACAGCAACGTAGGCAGAGAAAACATTGCCGCTGTTACTGGGTTCACCCTCTGATTGCACAGCATGTACGTAATCTACGAAGAAATGCAACGATTTCCTCATAGGGTCTTCCGATCCTGTCGGATGTCAGTTTTGAGTTTTGATTGGCTGCTACAGATGGTACAAAACCATTTTATACGCTGGTCAACCATCATATAAATTACTGTTAGCCCTGAAGAGCAGCTACTTGTCACCGTGAAGTAAGTCCTCGCGTATGCACTCACCCACCGGCACTCATACTCAATTAGTAGCTAAAGTTACGTCATTAGCACAAACCTACAAACTGTTTTGAATTCTCCATTATTATTTTGTTGATAATGTGTGTGTAAACACACACACGTATGATTTATCGCCGTTTCCATTCCAAGGTCTGTTACCGTGTGGACTATTGTTGAGTCATCTTGCACCCCCAGACTCAAGGGGTATTCTTCTTCTTGAAGTTTTTCAATACTCCATTCAGAGAGCACACTATCACACTTTTAGATAGATAGATACTTTATTAATCCCAAGGGGAAATTCATATACTCCAGCAGGAACTGGAGGAACTGGTGGAACTGAAGAGTTGCATAGTGTGGGGGAGGAATGATCTCCTCAGTCTGTCACTGAAGCTGCTCTTCTGTCTGGAGATGACATTATTTAGTGGATGCAGTGGATTCTCCATGATTGACAGGAGGCTGCTGAGCACCCGTCGCTCTGCCATGGATGTCAAACTGTCCAGCTCCATGCCTACAATAGAGCCTGCCTTCCTCACCAGTTTGTCCAGGTGTGAGGCGTCCCTCTTCTTTATGCTGCCTCCCCAGCACACCACCGCGTAGAAGATGGCGCTCGCCACAACCGTTTGATAGAACATCTGCAGCATCTTATTGCAGATGTTGAAGGACGCCAGCCTTCTAAGGAAGTATAGTCGGCTCTGTCCTTTCTTACACAGAGCATCAGTATTGGCAGTCCAGTCCAGTTTATCATCCAGCTGCACTCCCAGGTATTTATAGGTCTGCACCCTCTGCACACAGTCACCTCTGATGATCACGGGGTCCATGAGGGGTCTGAGCCTCCTAAAATCCACTACCAGCTCCTTGGTTTTGCTGGTGTTCAGTTGTAGGTGGTTTGAGTCGCACCATTTAACAAAGTCCTTGATGAGGTTCCTACACTCCTCCTCCAGCCCATTCCTGATACAGCCCACGATAGCAGTGTCGTCAGCTAACTTTTGCACGTGGCAGGACTCCGAGTTGTATTGGAAGTCCGATGTATATAGGCTGAACAGGGCCGGAGAAAGTACAGTCCCCTGCGGCGCTCCTGTGTTGCTGACCACAATGTCAGACGTGCAGTTCCCGAGACGCACATACTGAGGTCTGACTGTAAGACACTATTTGCACTATTGCACACTATTTTTTTTAAAGTAACAAGATAATAAAGTACAATATAGGATAACGCAAATTCCCCTAACAATTGCGGTAACCTACAGAACTGCATGTGTTTTAAGGCTCTCAATTTAACATAGGTGTATTAGATTCAGTATGTAATTTGGGCAATAAAGATGGTGCATGTGTAGCTAAAATGTAAGAGGGAAAAGCAAAGTTTTGAAATCAGGTTCGATCTGAATATGATCGGTAATGGGGTCTTGTGGTCATGTATTACACAAAGTAAAAGACACAAAGCTAAGGGAGTTTTTTTCCAAGTGGTGCATAATGAGGCTTCAGAATAGTGAAAGTAAGAATTAGGAATATCTCCCATGCATAACAGTTTAATACAGGACAATGAATGATGACAGTGACGTATGGACAGTTGGAATTTACACCTTTATGAATCAGTAGGAGAATTTTAATATAACAATTAGTTACAATTTCTGTCAAGAAGCCATTGTTGCCGAGACAGCAGATAGGAGATTTGTATCAGGCATATGCTGTGAATCAAGACTCTGGCGGCATTATCTTCAAGATGTGGTGGTCTGCTAATAGCATTTTAGAGGAAGACCATTGTAGTTTAACTGGGATGTAATGAATGAGCTTTCCTATGATGCCATGTGATTTGTCAAGAGGCAACTCACTTTGATGGGTGTCTCTCTGGTGAGATCAGCAAAGCACTGTGTCTGAAATAGGAGGAAGACACCCCAGGGTTGTGGAAGTTGATTCCAAATGAAACCTCCTGCCTTCATTAATTTAAGGAAAATTTCGGGCATCATCCCTGTTTTAAATGACTGCTGGCATACTTTTCTCCATGTGGTCGCCTTGTTTGTGTATTTTACCCTGCCTGCTGGTGCAATGCACTTGTCTTTTAATTTTTAGAATATGCACACCTTTATTGTTCCAGCCAGCCCACAACAGTCTTTATCAGTGTATCAGGTGAAGGCGAGATTCCTTGGACATAATCTTGAGTTGATGTGGACAGCCAGATCTGTCATACTGTGTGTATCAGAGTGTTTAATGAAAACCTTCAAAGACAGTAGGATAGTGGATAATGTAAGAGCCTGAAAAATTATGGAAGAGAAGTAGTGTTGTATAAAGTAAAGAGATGGTACTACAAGGCAAAAAGATCTACGAAGATGAAGACATGATAAGGGAGAGTGTGACCAGGTAAAGCAGTGCTAGCAGGGACAGTTCTCTGTATCATGACAAGCAACATGAGCAGTTGAATGGATCAAAATAGTGTGTCCAAGATGGCTGAAGAGAGTGAGAAAAAACTTATGTTAGAGTAGCAAGAGGGTAATTAATATGGAAACTTAAATTGTCAAGTATGAGAACATTTATGTATAGTGCAGAAATAAATTTAGTGAACTCCAAGATCAAGTAAATGTTTTTAAGCAAGTAGGATGGCAGTAACAACAATCAGAAAAAGGGCAGATGAGTAACATACTTGATAGAGATTCACATATTGTGAAGGATTCAACTGAGAAATAAATGCGCTTACTAAGAATCATATATTAAATCTTTCCCACTACCCAATTTGTGATTTCCACTTCTCCTAGTTTGTTTTTTGTTTATTGCAATTTTTATAGTTTGGCTGCAGTTTCGGTCAGTAACGAAGTATGCACCGAATAAACAGTCAAATACCACAGTCGATAACTGGTCACATTGAGGAACTGAAGACTTGAAGCTAAGCCTACGAGCAAAACTCCGCCAGGAACACGGATTCCTCGCTATTGTTGTGGAAGGATATAGTAGTTGTGGCAGCCGTTGTTTATATCGAGAACGGGCGGACACAAGTGAAATAATATAAGGAATATTTGACGTCTATAGTATGGCAATCTACAATATATATATTATATTTCAATCTGTTTGATCAACAATCACACAAAAAAACATGAATACATTTTCACAACATTTTGAATGAACATTGCCATTGCTCCAACTTAAAACATAGGTGCATCGGGGAGGTTAAAGTGGGGATGGGGCAACCAAAGTTTTGACCTCTTATATATTGAAAGATGCTGAGAAATTAGTTCACGCTTTTGTTTTCAGTCGACTAGATTACTGTAACGCACTCCTCTCAGGACTACCCAAAAAAGACATAAATCGTTTGCAACTAGTGCAGAATGCAGCTGCTAGAATCCTAACTAGGAGAAGAACATCCGAGCACATCACCCCAGTTTTGATGTCACTACACTAGTTACCTGTGTCATTTAGAATTGACTTTAAAATACTGCTTATATATTTAATGTCTGACATCTTATATTCCAAATCGTTACCTTAGATCTTCAAATGAGTGTCTCCTTAGAATTCCAAGAGCTAAACTTAAAAGAAGTGGTGAGGCGGGCGGCCTTCTGCTGTTATGCACCTAAAATCTGGAATAGCCTGCCAATAGGAATTCGCCAGGCTGATACGGTGGAGCACTTCAAAAAACTGCTAAAAACACATTACTTTAACATGGCTTTCTCATAACTCCATTTTAGTTTAATCCTGATGCTCTGTATATTCAATTAATTATCATTATTATTCATGGTGGCTCCAAAATCCATACTAACCCCTACTCTCTCTTCTGTTCTTTTTCCAGTTTTCTGTGGTGGCGACCTGCACCACCAACACCTAATCAAAGCACTGTGATGTTCCTACATTGTTGGATTAAAGGCCAGAAGTCCACATGACCATCATCATCAAGTCCTTCCATGAGAACCCTGAATACAATGAGGACTGATTGTGGTCATTGATGTTAGGTAGAATGCCTAGAGGGGGCTGGGTGGTCTCGTGGCCTCAGAACTCCTGCAGATTTTATTTTTTCTCCAGCCGTCTGGAGTTTATTTTGTTTTTTCTGTCCTCCCTGGCCATCGGACCTCACTTTAATTCTATGTTAATTAGTGTTCTCTGATTTTAATTCTTATTTTGTCTTTTTTCTCTTTCTTCATCATGTAAAGCACTTTGATCTACATTATTTGTATGAAAATGTGCTATAAAAATAAATGTTGTTGTTGTAATGGAGAATCTAATCTAAGACTGCAGGTACAGCATTTTCTTCTCAAGTAATCTGGATAAAAATTTTATTGTCTTGCTGGATTACAGATTTACTCGAAGAGTACGTCTTTTTTTTCCCCCCATAGTGGGATGTGCTTAGCCGTGTTGAATTTCCAAGAGACAGTTGGGTCCTCTTTCTGAGAAGCATACTGGTCTAAAGCAGGTGTATAGTGGTGCCAAAACCTTAAGCAGTAATCTTTTAAACAGCATTTTAGTGAGTTTCATGGTTAAATAAATCGCATTCAGTTTTGTGAAACTACGCAGAACTAACCTTGGCTGTTACCATTTTTTGTGATGTTATATTTTACATAACGTACACCACAAGATTTGTGCAGCCAAACAAAGGACAGTGGCGGCCTGGTGCATGATAGTCAAGTGTATAAAAGTGACAGTAACTCTCAAAATGGACTGATCAAACTACATTTTTTATTAAAGCAATACCTCACATTTTTGAAATTAATATGCACACCTGCATATTATTATTACATATGATAGAGATGAGCCACGATGAAACAAAATGAAACTTGATTTTTTTAGCACATGCTGAGTTGCTGTTCAGTATATGGTAGAAAGAAAACAACTGAGGATGAAGTTAGTAACTTTTACTATTTCATGATGGTTGGCATTTATTCAAGTCCATTTTATGATGATAGAATTAAAATTTTAGGCTTTGATGCCAATACAGAATTGTGATTTACAGCAATTTCAAATCAACTATGAAAGAATGAACTTTTCAATCATCTTTATTATGGATTACTGCCACTGGTGACTGCATCCTCTAATAATACAGAGACCTGTAGCGATGTCTGTGAATCCCAGTCCCCACTGGCCTCCCAAACTGCTTTCTGTGGTCCATGGATTCAATGTTTCGACAAGCCATCCAGTTTATTAATGTGGGAATAAACATCTATTTGCAATACCAGGAAATATAAAAAAATAGCATTCATGGTTCCAACCCAACCAGGAGTTACCACAATTATGGAATCCAATCTTACACAAATAACAAATTCTCAACTCATAAAAATTTTATAGAGTAGCGGTGTAGATGATGGATGGGGCACAAACAATGACAAAAGGTTCAAAATTTAAAAAAAATACATAAATATTTGCTTTCATACCATCCATCCATCCATTTTCCAACCCGCTGAATCCAAACACAGGGTCACGGGGGTCTGCTGGAGCCAATCCCAGCCAACACAGGGCACAAGGCAGGAACCAATCCCGGGCAGGGTGCCAACCCACCGCAGGTTTGCTTTCATACCTTAACACATTATACAGATATACCTAAGCAATGCTGGGCACTTCACTTAGTGTTCTACATTAATGGTTTCTAAAAAAGAAAGATGAATATGAAAAGGTGGGAAATGTCTGTATCTTTCCAATACTATTCCCAATGTACAGCTGATGTTTCAATGCTATCCATAGAGTAAGAACATGAAGAAAGTTTAACCCTGGAATTCCAAACATTTTAATAAGGCTGTGACCTTGAAATTCAAATCCCTCTATCAACAAACTTTATGTCCAGATATGCAGTATGTTTGCATTGAATTTCAACTACGTTCCCGAAATTTCAGCTCTTCTGCTTCTCTAAGCCTTACATCAGAATTGAGCAAAACAAGCAATTAAAAACACAATCAAAGTCACACTGTGGATTCATATGAACAAACATTCACTCAAAGGAACAATTATTTTGTAATCCTCCGCATTCCATTCTCATAACCATGGTCCAAGAACCATAAAATAAATTTATGAGCTATTCACACCCTTTTCTACAGTAAAATACACAATGAGTTAAGTTTAAAAAAATGAGCTGTTTGAATAAACAAATTTACTACGAGTGTTCTGACCTATTAAGAACACTGAGGATTGATCCAAACACCACATAGATGTGTATAAGATGTACACAGCTGTTCAGCACCACCAAGAATCACGCTTTCAGCTCGTTTCGCCAAGGATGCGTTTCATTGGAAAATAACGTGTGAGTGCATATTAAATTAAAAGACAGGGGTAATCATCAATGGTGATAATCAAATGCTAAAATCAAAAACCAAGGAAGCTCTGTAAATCCTTTAATCGTAGTTTACTATCCTTCCCTTAGTAAAGGCAGTTCATTTTACCATAGTTTATGTTATATGCTGTACTCAGTTTTTTGGATGGTGGACAATGCCCTTCATATACAAGAAATCTAAAACAGATTATCATTCGTAATAATAATAATAATAATACTACACTTTATTTATATAGCGCCTTTCCCATGCTCAAGGCACTTACAGAATATAGTAAAGAACGGCAGGGTATACAGGATATAGCATTGTACAAACCAGATAAATAAATAAAGAAGATTAAGACAGTGAATTCTGAACAAAAAAAAAACAGACAACATAATTGATGGTCTCTCGTACACACACACAGGTTACATGCGCATCTTGACAGAGAAGTAAACTGAGAGAAGGGTAATAAAGTCAAGTAGAGCTATAAGCCTTCCTGAACAGTTGAGTTTTGAGTTGTTTTTTAAAAGAATTCATGGAGTCAGCTGACCTGATTAATTTTGGTAGGTCATTCCAGAGTCTGGGCGCTATACAGCTGAAGGCCCTGTCACCCATGGAGTGTAGATTAGTGAGGGGCACAACAAGATTGCCAGAATCAGAGGACCTTAGTGGGCGGACAGGCACATAGTGATGAAGAAGGTCACTGATGTAGTTTGGCGCGAGGTTATTTAAGGCTTTGTAGGTTATTAGTAGGATTTTATATTTGATTCTGTAAGGAATCAGGGAGCCAGTGAAGGCGGAGCAGGATGGGTGTGATGTTCTCGCTGCTGCTGGTTCGAGTAAGGACTCTTGCAGCTGAGTTTTGAATAAGCTGGAGCTGTGATATAAGATTAGAAGGGGCACCTGCCAGTAGGGAATTACAATAGCTGATGCGGGATGTGATAAAAGCATGGACATGCCTCGCAGTTAGGAGACCCGGGTTCGCTTCCCGGGTCCTCCCTGCTTGGAGTTTGCATGTTCTCCTCATGTCTGCGTGGGTTTCCTCCCACAGTCCAAAGACATGCAGGTTAGGTGCATTGGTGATTGTAAATTGTCCTTGGTGTGTGTTTGTGTGTGTGTGTGTGTGTGTGTGTGTGTGCCCTGCGGTGGGCTGCCACCCTGCCCGGGGTTTGTTTCCTGCCTTGCGCCCTCAGGCCCCTGTGACCCTGTAGCTAGGATATAGCGGGTTGGATAATGGATGGACGGATTTCATTAGAATAGGTAAAATATAATCTAATCAATAATACAATAAATACAACATTTCCAAAAGACAGTTAAATCATCGCATCCCAACCCAATCTGAAGAGATATGTTAACAAAAGGCCAGTTTCTTACATATATTAAAACATCAGAATGATGTTCAGCAGGCTTATTTGAAAACAACATTAATAATTCTTACCAAATTCTAAAAGGCTTTGTAATGCTGCTTGCAAGGACAATTTTTTTTTTTTTTGTACTTTTAGATAGCAGAATTCATTTTGTCACACACGTGCACATGGGAGGCACCTAAATGACTGAAATGAGGGTAACTCCACACCAGACCAGGGGGTGGCGGAGTGCGCTAATCCTTTCTCTCTTTCCACTGCAGACCAGTTTCGGGAAATTCCGCCTGGCCCTGATGACATCAGTTCAGGTCACGACCCTGATGATGTCACTGCCAGTCCTGAGGATGCCACTTCCGGTTCCGGTCCTGACCCTGCTGACATCACTTCCTCAGCCTTGTTGTAAAACCGCCATCTTTAACCTCAGCCAGTCAATTCTGCATTGGACTCCACTGTACAAGTTATTTACCAAGTTTTCAGCTGGGTTCAAGTACACGGGAGGCTTCTCCAAACATTTTTGTGACTATTTTGTCACTCTTTTGACAATTTATTTCCATTGAGTAATGGGGGGTGGGTTAGCCAAATAAATTAATGTGTAAGTAATACAGTCAGTCATGTCAGTCAGTCATTATCCAACCTGCTATATCCTAACACAGGGTCATGGAGGTCTGCTGGAGCCAAACCCAGCCAATACAGGGCACAAGGCAGGAAACAAACCTGGGCAGGGCACCAGCCCACCGCAGGGCACACGCACACACACCAAGCACTCACACTAGGGACAATTTAGGATCACCAGTTCACCTAACCTGCATGTCTTTGGACTGTGGGAGGAAACCAGAGCACCCAGAGGAAACCCACGCAGACACGGGGAGAACATGCAAACTCCACACAGGGAGGACCCGGGAAGCGAACCCGGGTGTTAATGTTAATGGAAAATTAGGGAAACTCGGTAAGTTCCTTTTGGCAAAGTTTCTAACTTGTAAATAGAACAAAAATGATGTATGTATATTGCAGGAATTACATAATTATGATGGACTTCATTAAAGTGTGCAGATGCGTGATCACCATATAGGCCTTTGAAAGTCTAGATAGCTGATTACTTTGATAGATTAAAAACTGTATAGGTTAAAGAAGGCTACAATATGCAGAAGTATTATGAACTGAAGCAACATAGAATAGTATCTTTGCCTGTCACCTAAAGTATTTTGGTTCTATAGTTGGAGCTTGTAATGCACAACTGTACTGCTAGTAAACCGCTGGTAGTTACTGATGAGTAGAACACAAAGCAAGGCATACAGAGAGGAATCTGAGCAGGATTTCCTTTCCAAGACTAACTAAGCAGATGAGTTTCATTACCTTCTAATTTCCTCCATTCTCTCAAAAGCCAAATATTGGCAACTCTGTGGCTAAGGTGGATGTTAGGCTAGGCCATGTCACCTTCTGCTTTAGATCTTTGCAATTTAACCTTTTTAATAATACAATACCTTTTCACATTTCAGATGAATGAACTAACAATTGAATCTAACATTTCAAAATATGATTTATTAATGTTTAAGAAGATATTCTGAAAAATGAAGAATTCTGGGAGGATATTCACTTTAACAATATTAATTCTTAAAATTAAAAAGAATTGACCACTTATTAACTTCTTCTTCAATGCTTTCAACCATTTTGCAAAAGTTAAAATTAAATGAATCCTTGTACTTTCTGGTAACTATATCTCCCCAATATCTGAAATGTTTTAAAACAAATAAAGGGCTCTAAATTAATAAGGAACGCCAACAAGGTGACTGGAAAGAGCATGCTCTTCATCAAAATTAGTTTTGAAACTGGAGAGCTTTTTGACAGGAGGCCTGGTGGTGATCATGGCCTTGTTCGATGAATCAAGAGTGAGATGGAAGGGAGAAAGCTGTACACGTCTCATTCTGTGTCCATGTGCTCATAGCAAGACTCTGCTGGGCCAATCTTTAGTGACGGGGCAGGCAGCAGAAATGTAGAACTTTGTAGAAATGTAATATTTTTAAGGAGGTGCGAGTTTTCTTCTACTTAGTAAGAAAACAAGTCAAGTAAGTACTCTGCCTCACAAAGAAATGCCATTTGTAGCTCTGAAGATAATACCAGATTTGTAATAAGGTGGTGAGGACATTAAATGAAACAAGGAAATTCTGGTTACTATTGCCCCAAATCTGAAAAATAAGGAGCTCCTCATAAACAAAAAAGATTCAATCCTGTATTAAACTCTGCTTGACAGAGTTCATCAACACCTGTGACTAAAATATCCAAAAATGACATAACAATGTCACAGTTTATTGAGGATCATAAGTTTCCTGACCCATGGAGATTTCCTTAACCCTATTCAAGAAAATAGTCAATTCAAGAGAGCTATGATGTAGGACTATTTTACCACACTTCTTTTAACTTCACCTGTTTGTTGTCTGGTACAAATCTTGTAATTGATATTTAGCCCACTTCCTATTGTCCAAATTACCTGAAATTTTGCATACTTACTCACTTCCGATGACAATACCTGTATCAACAATCCGTTTCACTAACTGATCAATTAATCTATGCTAATTAAGAAATTAAATTTTCATATGAAGAATAGTTAAAGATTTCACCAATAGACGGCGCAAGTAACGGATAGAAATATTAAAAGAAGTGTTAAAATATTGATTAAAAAATTATACAAAAACAAATATATACACACTAGGGGGCTTTGCCCCCTGCTCGCTTCGCTCGCCAACCCCCATGTTTGGTTTTCCGGAAACACACTTTTAAGATTTTTTTTTTCTTTGAATTGTTGCTATTTCATTAGTTTCACTTTTATTTCAGAACTTATGTAAAAACAATATTTGGAATCTTTAGAATCCCAATGTGCTGAATCTTTTAAATGAGGTCCATGAGACATGTGTTTATAATTCAGAATACGTTTCTCTATTTGGAATTTCAGCACAGACAAAACGATCGACATCATCAGCAGTTAATCATTTTTTTTGCAAAGTAACCAATAAATGCATGTGAGGTAAAACATGTTTTTGAAATTCTGACTTAAACTTTAAAGCCTTTCAATATTTACATACTTCTGATATATCACCTATGTCCATATATTCGATCTCTATTCGCCTTTTCGTTATTTCTCTGAGTAATAATTTCTCTTTCTTTGCGCTAATGCTATGTTTACTTTTTTTTTTTGACACTCGTTTTTTTCTGCTTTCATATTCTGTATCTTACTCTGCATGTGTTTCGCGCCTACATTTTTTATTTTGTTGAGTCTTTTGAATTCCAGTTATCATTATCTCTAACCTGCTCTGCGTGTGTTTGGCCCCTTTATTTAACCTCTTTATGACATTTTACTTTGTTTTCTACTCTGTCTTTTAATTCTGACCTTGCTTTGTCCTGCTTGTTTTTCAATGACACCTGGTCCATGGTGATTATTTTCCCTTTTTGAGTAATAATTTCTGTTTGTTTGCGCTACTGCGATCTTTACTTTCATTTTTTATACTTTCTAATTTTCCTGCTTTCATATTCTTTAACTTTCTCCACATTTGTATCGCGCATAGGTTTTTTTGGGTTTTTTTGAGCCTTTCGAATTCCACTGCTTTCATAATCTGCTCTGCTTGTGTATAGCGCCAATGTTTGTGAACGTCTTTATGAAGTTCTACTTTGTCTTTTACTCTGTCTTTTAATTCTGAGCCCGATTGGACGTGTTTTGTTTCAGTTCTACTTGTTACGGGCTGATAATTACTTTCCTTATTTTCTGAATTTGCACCTAGATTATTTTTTCTTTTTTGCTCTTATTTCTCTCCAACGCTTTTGAGTCTCTTTTCTCAGCACTGCTTTCTTCTCTGCTTAGTCATCGACGTTTCATTTATAACGTATTGTCCTTATACGCTTTATATGCACTGAGACCCTGGATCTGTATGTGCTCAAATTCTTCACATGACTGAATGTTTTGCTGCCCGTTATTTGATATTGATTGTAAGTAGGGCGTGTCTTGCAAGAATCTCATGTTCTATGTCATCGCGAGACGGTCCTGGGTCAATCTCTTGGCACAAAGTCTCATGTATAAGGTCCTCACAGGTCTTTTAACTGTCTTCTGTGATCTTAACGTAAAGATCACGTCTCGACGCCCAACTGTTTCTCTCCAGGGTTTTTTTTTATAATAAAGAGATTATTTATTGATAACAAACAGTCTGGACCCACTCAGATTCAAACTATTGTAGGAATGATTTGTTTGTTTGGTGGGGACCACAGGAACGCACCCAGCCTTGGTACTACTCACAGCACTCACCCACAGAGAAACATAGATAGATAGATAGATAGATAGATAGATAGATAGATAGATAGATAGATAGATAGATAGATAGATAGATAGATAGATAGATAGATAGATAGATAGATAGATAGATAGATAGATAGATAGATAGATAGATAGATAGATAGATAGATAGATAGATAGATAGATAGAAAATTATAGAGTGATAACAATGCCTTATAACTATGCAGGTATAAAGACAGACAATAACTTTGTATAATGTTAACATTTACCCCCCAGTGGAATTGAAGAGTCACATAGTTTGGGGGAGGAATGATCTTCTCAGTCTGTCAGTGGAGCAGGCCATTGACAGCAGTCTGTCGCTGAAGCTGCTCCTCTGTCTGGAGATGATCCTGTTTAGTGGATGCAGTGGATTCTTCATGATTGATAGGAGCCTGCTGAGCGCCCTTCTCTCTGCCACAGATGTTAAACTGTCCAGCTCCATGCCTACAATAGAGCCTGCCTTCCTCACCAGTTTGTCCAGGTGTGAGGCATCCTTCTTAATGCTGCTTCCCCAGCACACCACTGCGTAGAAGAGGGCGCTCGCCACAACCGTCTGATAGAACATCTGCAGCATCTTATTACAGATGTTGAAGGACACCAACCTTCTAAGGAAGTATAGTCGGCTCTGTCCTTAGAATATTTATTTTTTTAATATTTTTTTATAATATTTATATAATATTTTTTTTCCTTAGTATATAAAATGGTAATGCTGTATATTAAATGAAACAACAATATAAGAAACAAATAAGACAGATAATCCTCCCTTTCCCCACGACAACAGCAAATACCAACACAACAATAAACATCTAACAACGCAACAAAGTCCTTAACACAGTTCAAATGCAGTGGCAATGGATGAAATGGCGGAAAAGAATGTCAGTTCAGGGATCAGGTTTCAGTATGTAATGTATTAAACAGTCCTACCAGTAGTGCTGATGAGATTTGGGAGCGCTTCCTCCGATGAACCAAAATGACCAGTCCAATACTAGTCACGTCAGGCATGCACAAGACCGTCCATACATGCTTGCGGGTACAACGATCCAGGATAGAAACGATATTCCATAGGTGGTAATGTAGACAAGACAAACGGGTGAACACAAACACCAAAGACTGACCTCCTTAGCTGCATAGCCGACTCCCTTTTAAGATTCCCACCAGCCCATCTTGTTCCCAGCAGCCCCTGCATTCTCCTCAAATGTCCAATCAGGGCAGCAGGGAAATGGAATCCTTTAAGGTGAAGCGCTGCTACAGCAATTTTTTGCCATTCTATAAACCTTACAAACATAAACAAACATTATCTTGGACCGCACCAAGATAATGGATGTAGAAGAAGCTTTTGGTAGAGTATTATGGAGCTACTTCTTCACTGTACTATGCAGACCATTGGGCTTACCCCAATATTTTTGCTTGGTTTACGCAACTATAGGCCAAGTCCAGAAGCCTTTGGTCATGTAAACAATATAAATTCTGATTACTTCATATTAGAACACAGCACTAAATACGGATGTCCATTATTGCTTAATGCAATTGCTAACAAACCACTGCAAATTGTTTTTGGCAAGAGGCCAAGATAAAGGGAATTATGGGGAAAGGAATGAAGTAAAGAATACAGTATCTCTATATACTCATGACATGTTGTTTTTTTTTTTCATTAAGAGTTTAAACTCAATATTAACAATCATACTAAATATGATTAACACTCAAACATTTAAATGTAATAAAATTTAAAGTAGAATACCTCTTTGCTCCCTCAACCACAACACATACAGGCACATACATGTCAGTCTAACAGTAGAAGACCACCAGCAATGAGCTTCTCACTATTTAAAGGACACAATGCACATATCTAAAGATCTTTATTTTCTTTTGAACTTTCCAGCCCAAGTAGAATTTCGCATTCATAAAGAAGAGATGCCCGATTGGTTAGTGACTGACAGGGAGATAAAGATGCTGGACGTTTCCATCAGGGGACCGATTTGCATTCCTTCTAGGTGTTGTCCTAAAGCTGCTGAAGTAAAACTTTTTTGATTACTATAATCTCCAAAAAAAAATAACTGCTTGTAATCTGTTATCTCCTTTTTAATGCACCACAGAATACACACAAACTCAAAATTCTGCTAAATATTTTCTTACTTTTCCCCAACAAAGTGAATAATCCTTTTAAAAAGTGAATTCACTATTTTTATTTCCAACTGTAAAAAGTAAGAATATTTGCTAGTTTATGGCAACTCCATAACATGTTTTATCCAAGCTCTGATAATTATTTCTGAACCATAGATTGTTCAACTTTATTAATATACCAGATGTATTACTCCTCATATCTAGTGAGAAGTCAAGCAAAATGACACCTTTTATTGGCTAACTAAAAAGATTACAATATGCAGGCTTTCGAGGCAACTCAGGCCAACTTTTTAGTTAGCCAATAAAAGGGGTCATTGTGCTTGACTTCTCACTACATTCACATTGGCTAACACGGTACACCACCCTAGTACTATCCTCATATCTACATATTCATAGCTTATCCAAATAATACCATACAATAAGATGAGAAATACATTCAGCCAGTGGAAGATCTTGTAGTAAATATGCTAAACCCAAACCACTCAAAGTCATTATGACGCCTTCAAATCATTTTTCAGATTTCTGAAAAAAAGGGCAACCTACATTAATGATATTTATGTAAGAGTAAACAAGCTCTGCTAGAGTGGCAGTATTTATAATTTCACATTCAGAAAAGTATTTAAAGACTTTAAGATATTTTTATAATATATATCAAAGATTTAAACCAGAAATCTTTTATTTTATAATACACTGTTTTAAAAAAAATACCTAATAAACTGTTGGAAATAAAACATGTACTGATACATTAGTAACTGTTACATTTTATGAAAGAAGTACAAATCAAAATGTAATATTTATCTAGGCAAAAAAGATAAAATTATTAATTATTAAATGCTCAAATACTTAAGTAGGTATATGTAACATCTGCTGTTATTATTATTAATGAATCTGATAAATTAACTGGAATGAAACATTAAACACATTGTTTAAAAATATATACATTTGTATAAAACATTATACAAATCATACACAAATTATACATTTTTTATAATGGAAATCAAATGGGATGGTTCTACAAATAAGGCAAGTCTACTATTCACATAAAAAAAACAAAAAAAAACAGAAGTCGTTCTGGAAGATTCTACCAAACCCTGCAACTTTGTAAAGAGTGCCATCTGCTGGTTTTAAATAAAAGTGGTTCAACATACAACTGGAACAGCTCTAAGCACCATGGTGGGAAAACAAATGCTGCTGTGAGTAATTAATACAATTCAGGACTCCAACATTTCAACAAATTTAACTTCAGCTTTTCTTGCATACATATGTTATGACATTTTTGTTTCACCAATGGAAAAACTAAAAAAAAAAAAAGTCACAATAAAACAAATTCTATATACAGGGGGTCCTCGGGTTACAACGTCACAACATACGACGTTTCGAGTTTACAACGCTCACTCCCATAAAAACTTTTAAAAAATTGAGACTTGAGACGGAATTAAAGGTAAGGATTTTTTTACACTCATTTTTTCTGTTACTACAGTACAGTGTACAGTACACTATATTTATTTCCTTTTCCTTTTTCTGTGGCTTAGTTGTGTTTTTACGTTGTTGATTATGATTTTGCAAATGTGTTAGGCTAGGGTGTGTTTTGACTTACACCAAAATACGGGTTACATCACTGTTGTAGGAACGGAACTGTGTCGTAACCCGAGGACCCCTGTATTGCATATGTCTGTATCTATAATAAATATAAAGGAGGAAACGACTTACTCCATTACTATTAGGCCTTTTGCTATGACTCTTAAATGAGCACTGATGCAGTCAGCTGCTGTTAGAAGCTGCCTAACTGCCTGAATGGGGTCAATCTATAGATTTTTCATACAAGCGTCTAATAGACTAGCTGTGCTTCTTGTCTAAGCTGACTTGAAATCGAAGTAGTCAATGTGGATCTCAATATTGATATCTGCAGTGTGTCATCTATTGGAATGTATTTCTCTCTATTATAAAAAAAAAATCCTGGGAGGGAGACTGGGGAGATAAGACGTGATCTTCTCAGAAGACAATTTGAAGTCCCACAAGAGACACTTTAACATCACACAAGACAAGGCAGGGAGACATTTAAAACAAGTTCACGGACATCTAACCAAGCAGTTATTGGAATGCTTTTGGCAGACAGACATCTTAAAACAACGACAAGTGACAAGCAGAACACGCAGCTTGCCAGCAGCAGCAGGAAGCCAGCAGATGATCCGACTGTTTCTCCTTAGTGTGCGTTCAGCCCCCGCTCTACCCCCCCCCCCCCTTCACAACGCGAGCGGCAGAGATGCAAAGTGGCAAAAGGACAGCTGCTGTACAGGTGTACAGGCTTTTAAATGATTGACGTGCAGCGTGACAAAAAGAACATGCAACTTGCCAGCACCAGCAGCAGCAGCAGAAAGACAGCAGATGATCCAACAGCATCTCCTTAGCATGCGACTACATTGCATTTGTCATTCCAACAGATGGCACATCACAAAACATTTGTAATAATGAGTTTTATTACTACAAATGTTTGTGATGCACCATCTGCTAGAATGACAAAATGCAATGCATATGTCTCTGTTAAATGCCATGTGGTATAGGATTCGTAAAAGCAGTGTTAATGTTTGTGATATGCCATCTATAGGAATGACAGAGACATAGTAACAGGACGGACACACGGACAGACACTTAACCTTTTATTAATGTGGATACATATTCCTGTTGAACCCTGCAGTTTGGTATATAAAAAGGCAAGGAAACATATAAACAATTTTAAAAACTCAAATTACGGCTAATATCTCAAACACAATAAAATTCACTATAAAGAAACTGAAAAAAATCTAACATAATGGACTAAGCATGTACAAGAGGGCTTCCCTTTGGCAAGAAGTCATGGAGGTCACTAACAGACTTATTTTCGACAATGTGAACAAAGCTTTCCCTCCGAGCCTGCAGTAGCTGGCGCTGTACCCCATACTCCCAAAGCACCACCCTCAGGACACCCCAAGGTATGAGGTCATTTGCCTTTTCCAAGTCCACAAAGCACATGTAGACTGGTTGGTCATACTCCCATGAAGGCTCTGGAATCATTGGGCGGGAAAAAAGCTCATCAGGTGTCCTGCACCAGAGATGAACACTGCATTGTTCCTCCTGAATCCGAAGCTCAACCAACAGCTGGATCCTCCTTTCCAGAACCCTAGCAGAAGGTCTTCCCAGGGAGTCTGAGGAGTGTGATCCCCCTAAAGGTGTAACACACCTTCCACTTACTTTTCTTAAAGATCTGGGGCCTCATGCATAACGCCGTGCGTAGAACTCACACTATAACATGGTGTAAGCACAAAAGCGGGAATGTGCGTACGCATAGAAAAATCCAGATGCAGGAATACGCAAACTTCCACGTTCTTCCGCTACATAAATCCCGATCAGCATGAAAAGTAACGCATGTGCACGCGCCTTCTGTCCCGCCCCAACTCCTCCCAGAATTACGCCTCTTTGAATATGCAAATCAATATAAATAGCCCTTAAGCTCAGCCTTCTGTGAAAAGACAATGGAAAAAGCACGGGGAAAATATAAGAATTTCAGCGAATACCAAGTGGAGGCAAAGGAAAAACGTACTATTTGTGGTTTAAACAGTGGTATAATCAACAAAATGAAGTTGATCAAGTGACTGAGTGTCGGAGAAACTCGAAAGCTCAAGTTCACAAAGTCGCACAGTGCCCGAAATAAAAAAGAAATCAAAGTCGCCGTGAAAAGGCGAGTCGTAGCCCACCATCTGAGTGTCATATGAAAGCTTATTAGGGTACAGACAAAAAAAAATAAAATAGACACACAGTGGGAAAAAAGCACGAAATGTCAACTTTAATCTTGAAATTTCCACTTTAATCATGTAGTTTATTTTGCCATTAAAGTAGAACATCATAAACTTCATCTTAAAATCGTTTAATTTACTAGTTTCTCAAATCCCATTGTAACTAAAGTAGCACATTAAATGCTTTGTTCTGTATTTGATCTTCTATGTGTGTGAATCACTACCTGCTTCTTAAACGGGCTTTCTCTTTCTCTGACAGGACACAGAATCCATTACATTCATGATATTACAGCTCTCTGAATAATTAAAATACTAAGATGTATACGTGATATCTTTTTCATGATGATAGGAATGAAAGCATGTTATTAAACATGGGAACACGGTCACGCAGTGCTTGTTCATGTCTCACGCAAGAGGCTTGCTGCGCCATGCGCGACCTTCGATGAAATAATTCCTGTCCTTACTTTTCTTCCTCCAAATGCCCAATTGCCACACAATCAGCTCTGTAATAGACGTGAAGCCATCTGTAAGCTTAGAACGCCGATTCTTCAAAACTTTTAAGCAACATTGAAATATCTTCGTAGTACATGTTTAATTATTCTATCCGTCTATCCTTCCAGTGTCGCGTCAGCACCAGCAAGAATACAACGCAATGCAGGAACAATCCATGAACTAGCTAGCGCTGCGGCACCGTGTCCTCACATGTTTAATTATTACCAATACAGATTATTTAAATGAAGTTAAAGTTTTATCTGTATAATATAATCAACATATTTTGCTGCATTTCATCTTAAAAATGATATCGTCATCATATGTAGATACGCACTTTATAAAGTTGCGCAGGTTGTGCAATATTATAACTGTAGTGCAAGTTTACAGTGAGGTGATTGTACTTATAAGTCCAAACAGTTCTACAAGGAGCACTTGATGCACTGATTGAGTGCGTTTATAGTTCTTGAGATGAAACTTTTTCTAAACCGCGAAGTCCGTACAGGAAAGTCTCTGAGTGTTTTGCCATGGCTCAGGCAGCGTCTGCTTCATGCTGTATACCGATAATTCTCTTTCCGATCAGCTGCTGCTGTGATTCCCCACTCAGATACAGTGATATAAATACTCCGAGTGGTGCAGTGAGAGTAATATGGAAAAAGATGATCCGCAGTGGCAACCCTTAACGGGAGCAGCTGAAAGAAGAAGAAGATGCATTGACAGTAACAACGCTAAAGCAGTTATGGTATTTGGAATACTATGGCTATTCCCTGGACCATTATATTGCTGCAGGTTAATTACAATCAGATGCATTACAGTAATAAACAATATAAAGTTAGTTTCAGTGTATTTATAAAGCTGCGTCAGGAATGTGGATCTAAGAAAGAAAGCAAGAACAGTAGCACTGCTTTGACGCTGGGTGCCGCCAGTCTGCAAAACCAAGAGGAGAAATTGTGTACGCCAGGGTATGAGGTACCGTGGAAAAGTGCGTGGCTTTACGCCAAGTTTAGGTTTCATACATCGCGATTTGAGCGTGGAAATGTTCGTACGCAACATTTCTGTGCGTACGCACCGTTTATACATGAGGCCCCTCTACCTCCATCCTAGTTTGCCAATCCTGGGGCACTGGCTTTGACCTTCATGCAATGTTGAACAAACATGTCAAGCCAAGACAGACAGGAGACATCCAGAGCCTTTAAGAACTCAATCCAAATATCATCGCCTTCCAGAGTCCGGCACAGAAGAGTTTTTTTTTCTTTAACTGCCTCAGCAACTTCAACTCAAGTAATGTGTGAGTTCTCCACCGCGCCCCCTGAATCTCTTCTTCCTCAAAGGAAGGTTTGTTGGTTAGATTTAGGAAGTCCTTGAAATACTCCTCCTTCCATCACCTGACAATGTCCTCAGGTGAGATCAGCAGCACTAAATCCCTCCATTGGCGAAGAAACGTTTCTCCCTCCAAAGTTGCCTGACAGTTTGCCGGAATCGCTTCAAGACCAACAGAAAGTCAAATCCTTTCAAAGGCATACTCACTGTAACAGTTAAATTAATTAAAATAAAGAGCTGCTTGTTTTCTTTACAAAAATCTCCATGGTGTGCCAAGCACATAATGTGGAAGTAAAGAGTCTCAGCAGGTTTACTTCTATGTATTATGAATACTTGCACCTCTAACTTTGAACTGTAGAGTTGTGTAAAATACAGCCTCTTTCAGTGTTACAGAACTACACATCAGGACATACGTAATTATCTAGTACTCAACAAGCACAAAAAATAGATACATACACCTTTTTATTTTATCAGTTGTCACGCACGAGCGCATGATGAGTGGCTTAAGGACCCGACAGGTGCCGCAACAAGTCGTGCCAGGGGAAAATGGCGGGGTACTAACCTCTCTTATTCTATCTCTCCAGAAAGAACGAAGCACCACCACCATGACCATACCCGGAAGACCGTTGATCCCACTCACTTCCTGGTTCCGTTCTTACCTCTGGTCCCCTCCTGATGACGTAAATTACCCATCTACCATCACGACTACCCCATCATTTTCATCACTTCCTGTCCGTCACTATAAATTGCCTACCAGCCATTTTTTGTTGTGTTTTTTCTGTACTGGATTTACTGACAGAAAACCCTTTTATTTTGCAGTATACGGGGCCTAAAAACCCCAAACCTTCAAAACTGTCTTTGTATTTCTTTACACAGTATTTAACAAACAATAAGCAAACTCCATGAGTCTGGTCTGAAAAAGTAAATATTCCATTACTGTTTTATCACTTGAAAAAGCTAACAACAGCTAGGTGCTGCTAGAAAAGATCATTGGATTACCTCTGCCACATTCAAATAAAATTAAAACCTTTGGCTGTTTAGTCATAAGCATTCAGACTACTGACAATACAATACAAAATATCTATAGTAAGCTCACAGAAATGTTGGGAATGGGTTACAAACCAGTAATGGTCTGTACGCTTAGCATTCGTTTGCTCAGAGGTTGATGCGCTTGCTGCTCTACATCTGAATCAAGGCTGGTGGCTCATTATTTACGTATAGCATATTCTTGTTAAAGCTACTACAGATTTTGTTCACGTTGTTCTACTACAATACTTTTTAGTTAGTCATATTATTATTTACGAGTAATGGTGCACTGCATGTAAACGTGCAGTGAATACACTTGACTTGAGCATTCCTAGTTTTCATCCCCTTTCTTTCTCTGTATGTTTAGCATTCATTTGCTCAGAGGTTGATGCGCATGCTGTTTCCTGAGCAGCTCTTCTTTTCTCCACCCAAGCGGCCCGCGTCTTCTGTTCTTTTGTAAGCATCTTTTCACGTTAAAACTGATTGTGTCAGTATTTGTGTTGAAATTACTTAGTACATTTTCTTTAATTTTTCACTTAAGCTGGCAATTAAGTCTTCAATCTGCCTCAAGAATGATTTAAGATATGAAGAGGTAGGGGAAGTAACAGCGAAGGTGGTAGGGATGAGAACGGCGCCCATATGCATGTGCCGCATGGCTGCTGCCAAGAGTTGATTCTACAATAAAATAAAATAAAAATAAAAAGAGGAATAACCTTGGAGGTCAATCATCACCCCGAAAGCGGATAGTAGACGTCAAGTAGTATATGTGTGCCAAATTTCAGGTCAATAGGTCAAACAGTTTGCGACCTACAGGTGATTTAAAATCCTGGACAGACAAATGAACAGCCACGCTAGCATATTATATAGAAAGATGGAGAACAGCTGCCTATTTATTCAGGAGTAGACCATCCTAGTGTGGCTGAGTTGGTTTATTATGTTTTATTTTAGTGAACATTCTCAAAACTATTTTTTTTAATACTGAAATGTTTTTTGGTTTTGTATATTGTGAATTTTGTTTAATATGAATGCAATCAGTGTATCTTTTGTATAATAGTTCCCATTTGCCTGTTGTAGTGGGGGGGGCTTTAATTAATGAAACTCCCTTAGAACGCACATGTAGTGTAACAGCAGACTCCTGGCAAAAGCTGGATGATGCTGTTGCAGGTAAGACGCTTCTCAATACTCTCCGTCTCTTGTGTATGCTGACAAGTTTTGAAATACAGTAATCCCTCCTCCATCGCAGTGGTTGCGTTCCAGAGCCACCCGCGAAATAAGAAAATCCGCGAAGTAGAAACCATATGTTTATATGGTTATTTTTATATTGTCATGCTTGGGTCACAGATTTGCGCAGAAACACAGGAGGTTGTAGAGAGACAGGAACGCTATTCAAACACTGCAAACAAACATTTGTCTCTTTTTCAAAAGTTTAAACTGTGCTCCGTGACAAGACAGAGATGACAGTTCCGTCTCACAATTAAAAAAATGCAAACATATCTTCCTCTTCAAAGGAGTGCGAGTCAGGAGCAGAGCATGTCAGAAAGACAGAGGAAAGCAAACAAATCAATAGGGCTGTTTGGCTTTTAAGTATGCGAAGCACCGCGGCACAAAGCTGTTGAAGGCGGCAGCTCACACCCCCTCCGTCAGGAGCAGAGAGAGAGAGAGAGAGAGAGAAAAACAAACAAGCAAAAATCAATACGTGCCCTTTGAGCTTTTAAGTATGCGAAGCACCGTGCAGCATGTCGCTTCACGAAGCAGCTGCACAGAAGGTAGCAACGTGAAGATAATCTTTCAGCATTTTTAGACGAGCGTCTGTATCGTCTAGGTGTGCGAACAGCCCCCCTGCTCAATCCCCATACGTCAGGATCAGAGAAAGTCAGCACAAGAGAGAGAGAGAGAAAAGTAAGTTGGGTACAGGCCCGGCCTTAGGCATAGGCGAAGTAGGCGACCGCCTTGGGCCCCGGCGTCCGGGGGGCCCCGGATCGACTCCTTGGTCTAATTTTCACGCATTTCATAGAGCTTCCAGGGGGGCCCCTGGACCCCCCTTTCGCCTAGGGCCCCATAATACCTAAGACTGGGCCTGTTGGGTAGCTTCTCAGCCATCTGCCAATAGCATCCCTTGTATGAAATCAACTGGGCAAACCAACTGAGGAAGCATGTACCAGAGATTAAAAGACCCATTGTCCGCAGAAACCCGCGAAGCAGCAAAAAATCTGCGATATATATTTAAATATGCTTACATATAAAATCCGCGATAGAGTGAAGCCGCGAAAGGCAAAGCGCGATATAGCGAGGGATTACTGTAGTATAATCGGTCTCAAACTGCATAGAAAATCACGTCATGTGATGTATTGATGTATCTTGAGGTTCTGTCGTCACTTTTGGCCATCAGAAATGGATTTTAAAAATGTTTAATTTGACGGAGATCCAGCCTCATTAGGAAGTTGTGTAGCTGGCTACAGGAGACTGAGAGAGCGCCTGTCGCTGCGTGTGCCGACTGTGCCCCTTACTGCTGGTCTTTTAGAATAAACGGCAGAATCTGGATATTGGTGTGTCTGTCTTCCTTCAAAGCATCAGCAACCATTTTAAAGCCACTACACTAGCAAATTCATCCAAAGGTTTACATCAATGACGTTCTGAGTGATGACAATGAAACGAAAAATTAAACACATTGATCTGCAGGCAGGTGCCACCATAGTAAACATTATAGTTCATGACTTGACTGTCACAAAAAGACTGAACTAACAAGGAATTCGTTCATGGAAGGGTAGTGAAGATAAAGCTCCTTCCTTCCAAATAGACATTGAATTCATGGCAGCATGGCTTAGGTTCAAATAATTGCAACTAAATGAAAATCAGGACTTTGTGGAATCCTGTCATCAGAACAGATGAGAGCAGAGTGGCTTTGTTGGCCATCTAGCACAAACTCTTCTTTATATCGGAGTATTCTAAAGGAAAATGTGACACCAGCTATCTGACAGGTAAAGCTCGACTGAAACAGGACAAGGATCCTAAGTACACCCCCAAACTGACAACAGAACAGCTGAAAAGAAAATACTGAAGGTTTTCGAATAGCTTAAGTCAAAGTCTAGACTTGAGCTACAGTGAAATGCCATGGCAAGACCTTAAGAGAGCTGCCTTCAAATGGCAAAGAACTGAAACACTACTCTAAGTAGCACAGTCCACCAGAATTCCTCCAAAATGACATCAGAGAGAGAAATTTATAAAGAAAATAATTCAAATTATTGCTGGATACTTTCTCACACACTGCTCCTGCATGTGGGGCTATTTTTGGTTGAATAACTAATGGCCAAGTAATCTTTGTTATAAGTTGTCTGTTTCCTAAAATTAGATTTGTCTAATTTCATGACTTAGTGAGGGTTTATGCCAATGAAATACAGTATGTTCTTTGCTTACTTACATGACTGTACCTTCCATGGCTGACATGGGTTTTGTTGCCGCATACAGGGCCAGCTTAAGCCAATTGATGCCCTAAGCACAGCCCAACAATGCCATTCCCTCGGACCTTCAATTGTTTAACTGCCAAGACATTACAACTCAAGGGATTAAAATGTACCTCATTTATGTGAAAAATCAGTAAAAGTAATAATAAAAAAAGGAGCTTACGGCTGTCAAAATAAGACACAGGAAACATCAAAGGTGTGGGGCAGCCACTCGTATAATATCCCTGGCTGCAAAATGGGTAATTTTCATGAGTTGTGAATGGTACAACATCCAAAACAGAACTGATTTAATAGTGAGAACACAGCATCTTTAAAGGCCAGTACAGGAAGTGACATCATCAGGACTGGAACAGGAAGTGATGTCACCAGGACCGGAAGTAGCATCCTCATTAGCACCAGACCCGGAAGTGACGTCATCAATGGTGTCGGGAAACTAGTGGGATTTCCCGTGGATGGTCTGCAGAGGATTGAGAGAGAGAGTAGGTGCAGCTCGCCACCCCCTGGTCTTGTGTGGTACTACTATTATTCAGGCCCTGTAGCTGCATCCCAATCGCACATGTGTGACAGGGTCCATTACACAAATCAACTGCAATGGTGCAGACCCGCGCCAGGCATGTTCACCACCAACGACAGTGAAACGTTCATACCATAAAATGGAAACAAACGTCATAGCTGATGACACCTTCAAACCAAACTAATCTTTAATCTTTAGTCACTCACCATGCCACAGAAAACTGCATTTCTTAATAATGTAGAAAAAAAAGGACAGTTACAAAAATATTTTGCTTAAAACTGAATATTGCATTGAATGAGTTAAGGGCAAGATAGCTAGGGGAACAAAACTCTGTGGTGACACCTTCTCTTGGTGCCCAAAGTACATACCATTTATACTCACGTATAAGTCAGGTCTTGAAACACGAAAAATTGATCATAAAATCAGACCCCGACTTATATGCCCATTCAAAAATGTGACACTTAATTTTTTTTTTTTTACATTTTCTTGCCTCCTCCAATCTCGCATCAGTTTCTCAGACACATCAAATTTTGTTGCAGCAGCGCAGCTACCAATTTTTTTTGCTACTTCAACACCGTTTAATTTAAAACCAGCTTCATATTTTCTTCTGATTGAACGCTCCATCGTAGATAAAGGATGCTCTTATGATAAAGGTGTATGAGGGTGTGAGATACAAAAAACACAAATCAGTGCAAACGTCGCTTTGCAATAGTTCGAGTATTACCCAACGGCGTAGCAAGGTTCACAGGAGCCCGGGTGCAATCATCATTGAATGGGCCCCCAAACCTGCGCGCTTCGTGCGCTCGCAAAAAAAAAAAAAAAAAAAAAGAGGCCTGATGGGCCCTCCCGAGGCCCGGGGCCCGGGTGCATTGCACCCCTTGCCCCATTGTAGCTATGCCACAAGTATTACTGTGTGGTCATGTAGGCACAACAGAGAGACAGAGAGGTTAGGAGCACACGCTGACACAGCGCATTGCCGCACCCACATAGAAAACAAAGGCCGTGTGCTCCGTGGTTACTCTCTCAGGTGGATATTAGCATATCACAATCTGTTGTACCAATAGTGTGAGCTAAGATTTGACTTAAACGACCCACGTTATAAAATTATAAAATACCAGAAATTATACTGTAAAAGCAAGTCCCGACTTATCCGTGGGAGAACTCATCCACTTGTATCTTCTTCTTCTTCTTTCGGCTGCTCCCGTTAGGGGTTGCCACAGCAGATCATCTTCTTCCATATCTTTCTGTCCTCTCCATCTTGTTCTGTTACCCCCATCACCTGCATGTCCTCTCTCACCACATCCATAAACCTCCTCTTAGGCCTTCCTCTTTTCCTCTTCCCTGGCAGCTCTATCCTTAGCATCCCCTTACCAGTCATACTGCCAACATTCAAAGTTCCTACCCTCAGTTCCACTCTCTTTACTTTCCTCCTCTCCTCCTGCCTCCGGACATGTCTCCCCCCCTCTTCTTCTCCTTCGGCCAACAGTAGTCCAATTTCCGCCAGAACCCTGTTGGCTAACAGTACTGATGGCGGTCATTGTTAACCCGGGCTTCGACTGATCCGGTATGGAAATTTGTATTGTCTGCATATTGATTTGGCAAAATTTTACACCAGATGCCCTTCCTGACGTAACCCGTCCCCATTTATCCGGGCTTGGGACTGGCACGTAGAACTACACTGGTTTGTGCATCCCCTGTGGCTGGGTTCACTTATCCACTAGTATATATGGTACTTATTTTGCTCACTGGTTAATCCATGGCTAGAAGCAAACAATAATAAATGCCTGGCTGCTTCACATTATGGACAACACTGTTGAAAAAAAGTTTACATGAAACATTCACTGTCATTTGTCAGATGGCATGGTGAAGACCTTGGAAGCCCCATAGAAGTAAATTTTATTATCTGGAGACATTAAAATCAACCTATTTAGTTTCCATTCTAAATGCTTTGAACCATGGGAATGCTACCTCTAACATGAAGCACTGAGGTGCTAGCATAATGCTATGAAAATGATTATGTGTGTCATGATTTGAAAGACTTTGTACAGAAGGCAAAAAGGATGCAGCATGGAAAGGAAAACTTGGGCATTGCAGAACATTCATCAACAAGCAAGACGATTAAAAGCATACTGTACAACCAAAGACAGACAGACAGACAGACAGACAGACAGACAGACAGACAGACAGATAGACAGATAGACAGATAGACAGATAGATAGATAGATAGATAGATAGATAGATAGATAGATAACTTTATTAATCCCAAGGGGAAATTCACATACTCCAGCAGCAGCATACTGATACAAAAAAAAAAAACAATATTAAAGAGTAATAAAAATGAAGGTAAAAACAGACAATAACTTTGAATACTGTTATAATGTTAATAATAATCCTCTGATATGATCTAAGCATGATCTAGATCTCAAACATTTGTGTTGTTATTAATTTTAAGTGGAAAACACGGCAATTACAATATTTAGATTGCACGAAAATAGACTGAATTCACTATTTGATATGAAGTGAAAGCTTGTCTTTGAAAATACAAAAATTGAAAGTGATAATTATATTCTCTTGAGCTCAAACAAATAACATGCTTTCATTTGCTAGCTTTTCTTTGATTACACACTAAAAAAACAAGGAAGTAAAATTGCACTTAACATAATGCAAATATCATTTTAACTCAAGTAGCAGACTTTCAAAATTTCTTCCCATTTTTTTCAAAAAGCATCATTTACTACCTCATCCATTTAAATGTCTGCCTTAAAGACGTTCTCTAAGATTCAGAGGAAGTCAGTCGTCCCAAGTAAAATGGACTTCTTTTCAGTGTGCGCTGCATGAGACTCACAGTGCAGTCATTTTCTAAAAGATGGCCTTTTCAGATTTTACATCACTGGCCAAAGCACAGAGCCCTGAAACTCTTCAAAGAATACCTCCTACTGTACAGTTTAACTCTGTTGGAAAATGCATCCTTGGCACCGTCTGTGTGTTAGACAAAAATGGGGATTTTGGAAACTAAAAGGCAGTAAAGACCTTGTCTAATTCTTCAAGCAGAGCAAGAAGCAGCAGGCAAAGACGGAATTAGTAAAAGGGGTTCACCCCCATTCCATCTTGATTTCACTAAATAATGAAGTAATGAGATGATAAAGTAAGGTTATATAACCCTTAAAAAGGTTAAATAACCTTAAAAAACCAGGTTAAAAAAATCAACGGAAACAGAACAAAGTCTTTTGTTAGGAGTTTTCTGAAAATGAAACAACGAAATATAAGAAAACGTCTACTGAAACCATCCAAATCAGATGAACCAATTCCAGACTAAAAACCTATTTTTTAAATCACAATTTGCATTTCAGTTTTGCAGGTCAGACATACTATAAACATTGCTAATTCTCTGTGAAAATTCCTATTAAAATGTAAATACTAAAGGAAATTGTCATGAAACCTGCCCAAAAATACCTAAACGTGAGGGCAAGCATCCAAAATCTCTAAAATAGGCTTCGGCCTACACAAGCATAAAAGGGGAAAGCCAAGAAACAAAACACTCCTTTATTTTTGGAAAAATCTACGGATTAATTAAGAGGCAGGGAAACAGTGTAAAAACTCTGGCTTTTAGCAAAAATAATGAAGATTCATTATTAAGAATGAATACATACAAAAATATCAAAAAAGAATCAATAAATAACTACTAAAAATGTAATCCAGAAACAAAGTCAGATTCTCAATCCAGAATCACAAATCAAAAAACTGAGCAAGAAAAAGTCAAAAATCCACAAAAAACTACTTACAATTAAACTCTCCAAAAAAAATCAATGCCAATCTGAAGGACCTAATCTCCCATCTGGGCTTTTATAAGCCGAGGACGGTCCTTCAGCTGTGCATGAAGGTGAACATGCCCCCAAAACTCAAGTTTAATGGGACAGGGCACATAACTAAATACATAAACATAATATGCAAACAAAAAAAAATTCAACATATACTAAACAAAATACAAACACTGAAAACAACAATTTACACGAGCCAGGGTTCATAAATACAAATCATTTTTATTTTATTTTCAAACAGACAAAGCATAATTACAATAAAGTTTGTAGTTTTGTGTTTTAATTTGATAAACAAACATCCAATCATTTTTAAACCTATTTATCCACTTTAGGATGGCGACAGCAAGAAATCCACAATCTCTTCCTCTTTTCAGGCATTATGGTCTCTACTCCCTATACATGGTTTTAGTTCTTGTTCAAAATTCATTGACAATCTGGGACAAGTAGAGACACCAATCTGGATCTGTGTCACTAGTGCTGATTGATTGTTTTGTTTCCTTGTATAATATCCAGCCTTCAGGTTCTTTTTTGGTTAAAACAATTTCTAACTTTTATATGAAACACACTTTCACAGCACTTGTTTTGGAAGAACTATAACTTGCCACAGCACCGTTTCTTTCATTATTTGCAAACTGAGACTTTTCATTCATTGCATTCTAATCTAAGGCATCTTATCATCTCAAATTACCCCCTTTAACTACTATAGATCCATTGTTACTAATGAATTTAACACACAAACATATTCACCATCCATCATCACCTATCAAAAGCTTACCCTTACACTCGGTAAAAAAAGGTTAGGAGGAAGAACTCCGTCTTGCAATAATAAGCAATAAATGGTAATCTGCTAATAATATAATTCCTCACATTTCTTCATAAAAACTGTTCTAATGTTCTGGTGACAGTAATGTTCCATTTACATGTTAGCTTACAGAGGATAAGGCAAGACCTTTTATTATCTGTTTAGATATATATTCTATATTGCTATGTGAAATCAAGCATTTTCTCGTAACTATGCAAATACTTACAGGAATATAATGTTAAAATTAAATTACAAAGAATGGCTTTTACAATGATTATATCATTCTCTAGAAACCCTACAATGAAATCACCCCCAAGGACTATAAAATCATCCCATCTGTTGATACACTGGGGGAAAATGTCCCCTCTATCACAAAGGAAATTCAAGCCTTAGTGTTATTTTACCACTTCTTGATCTTATGTTGAGTAATTTGTTGACAGATTCTTCCTAATACTCAATGATTCTGATAACAGTTACATTTTAATACAATATACATCTTTTAACCATGAACAGTAAAAAGCAAAAACAGTAAGAGCTAAAGACTGAATATTTTAACACTTTGGTATTGTGATATGCCTTAATATTTGGGAACTCGCATAGGAAACATAATTTCTGGCATCCTGATTCTGCCACTCGCGTATGGGGATGCGGATGTACAATTTAAACAGATTGTTATTTTCGTGGGAATTGTTATATATGCATAATAGAACTATTTTACATTACAGCAAGTAATTAACCACATTGAAAAAGAATAAAACGTAATAATTTGAAAGTAAATTGTTTCATGTTGTGTTAGAGTTTTTCGTTGTGTAATACGTTTTCGTTCATTTTGACTTTGAAATTAACATGCAAATACTTTTTAAACTTATACTTTTACTGTAAAACCAGTAAAAACAATTTTTTGAATTAAAGTTTCATCAATATTGCATTGAATTTTGATTCTGTGTTTGGACTTTCATCATGACAATGCAACGTATAATATGCCCGTGATTGAATTACGATACTTTCTCTTTATTAAATAAAATGCCTTTTTCTAATGTTTGGCTCTGAGATTTGTCAATTGTCTTTGCAAAAGCTATCCTAACGGTAAACTGATAACATTTTAATAGGAATGGCATATCACGATATCCTTTGTTGTGTAATGTAATCTGCGAAAGATGTACTACATTACCTTTCATGGATACATCCTTCTTACTACAGTAATCCAGGCAGTGGAAGACTGGATGATGTTAACGGTTGTAGATATTCTTCGGGATATTGTAAGTTGATGTTTTCATCTTCCGCACAATCACCACCAACTGTTTCAGCATAGTCAATTGATACGCATTTAACTAATTTTCCATGTAACCGATCGACATTTTTGCCGTTAATTCGTTTGACTTCATTGGTTCTCAGTGCTAGGATTGCCTGTGTACTCATTTTTTCTGTTGATAACCCTTTGGGATAAAATTCTTCAATAGGTTTTGGACATAATATGTCTTCTTTAATTGGGAAGTTAAATTGAGAAAAACACTACAATTTATAAGAGATGAGAGAGCGGAAACTGTGTCTGTCAAAAGCATTCAAACAAACGAGAGGTGAGATTACCGTGTGTGTGGTTGAATATGGTTGAGTGGAGGGTGTGATTTGAAAAAAATCCCATAGCCAAACTCTCCTCTCGCGGGACTTGAAAAAATCTTCCAAAAAAGTCTTGTCTTGTTGCAGGATTTTTTAATATAATAGAGAGATATATAATTACAACATTTTACAACACAGTGTGATACCCTACATAAATGATTCAAAGTGTAACAAGGAACACTAAACAACATACCTCATGAAAAATTACATTTTAAATATGAGGTAGTTTAAATAATAACTGGATACATGTCTTAAAATATAGTGGGGCCAGCAATTATACAAACAGACCAGTCACACAATTTGGAACCTGTATGTTTTATACTGAATAAAACTCACACAAATCGCTCCAGAAATTCCGTTCTTCCTAGTGCTATACGACTTCCTCCGATAAGGAATATCGGAGAAAATGATTATGGTTAGATATGTATCCTGTAACAATTTTTGTATAAACATGTATTATCAAACTGCCTTACCTTAACCCAGCGTTTCTCAACCTTTAAGTATTTGCGACACAAGTTTTCATAAGTTTTAATCACGCTCCCCTAACGTTTTTTTGAAAGGAGCCCACTAATACCAATTTGTTCTTTTTTAATTAATGATATATCATAGATGCATATTTTATTATACCTACTTAACTTTTATCGACATTTATCTAACTCTATTTATTTTTCTAGTATCAGAATGTAGTTTAAGTTAATTTGTTTTGGTTTCAATAGATGTATTTTTCATATTTTCGATTCTTGTTTTCTTTTTTTCACATCTTTGCGCCCCCCTTTTTGTTACTTCATGCCCCCCCTAGGGGGGCCCGCCCCACACTTTGAGAACCACTGCCTTAACCTGTCTTGTCTCTGTTTGTTTTGTTTCATTTCTTTCTGTCTTGTTATTAGATGCAACTGAGAAGGCAAGGTTTGTGTTTTCTTGTGTCAACATGACTAAATAAAGCAACCTTGAACCTTGAATAAATTCTATTCACGAAATTAATCTTCTCATACATTGAGATGACACCCAAGTGGAAACTCAAATGATGATGTTTCTCTTACTTCAAGACTGCCAATAGAAATAATAATGCTGAAACTAACTCACAGTATATATTGAGAAGATAGATTTTGTGTTTAATTGTACACTTTTATGTGAAAATAATAGAATGACAACTGTAGAATATCTAAAAAAAAAAAAAAAGTATGTGCTCTGCTTAGTTTTAGCTTTAGAAACTTCACTTTTAAAGGAAAACACATATTACCCTTCTGGCACACATTCACAGTAACTTAGGACTTTGTTCTTTTTTGTGAGAAGTATAATTTTTCCCTCATTTTCCCTCCCTCCTTTCCTTTGTATTAGATGGGAAATTCACCACTCCACCTCACTTTGACTTCTTCTTTTCAGTAAGCAATTCACCACCATCTTGTCGTGTAATTACAGTTGCAGTCACTTACTTACATGGCATATACTTTTTCTTCTGGACCTTGCACTTGACCAGTTACAGTGCCCTGCCTAGTATTTTTCACCCATCCAGATACTCCAAGTTTCCGGCCTTCATCTTCTGTGTACTGCAACATAACAACAAAGAAAATATATTTGCTTTATAACTAAAAGTGCAGTAAAAAAAAAAAAAAACCACACAAACACAACCACAACCATGCACACAATATGTAACAAAGGTTCATTAAAACATTGTTCTGACTAAAGTGACCTTGGAAACCCCTGACACACGACAAATGTAACGGAAGATTTGAGTGACAATCACAAATGCATACAGGAGGTTTGGAAACCTCAAGTGGACAAAGTTTAGCCATTAAGTATTCAAATGCAAAGTATCAGCTGGAGTGCAATAAAGAGTTTGATGTGTTTATCAATAATACGTGTGACATGGAGACTGTCACTCTGTCGCCCTTAAAGAAATCTGTTCAGCCCGTAAATTGAATAATAGCAATGATTTAATAAACACCACAGATTTCACTTGAGGGTACAAGCGCATGTAGTATGTGTGAACAAAGTAAATCACAAGATGGGAACCCTCTGGACACATAACTGATCTAATGCAGGAGAACCTCACCCATTTATAGGTCAATTTATAGTTAACAACCAACAATACATCTCTGGACCCCAAAGAGAAAACTCATGGCGAAAGCAACCCAAATTACAGCAAGTCTAATAGTGCCATCCAAGCATTACAATGCGACTTAGGACAGGTTATTTACAAAAAACACTTCTCATGTTCAATTTTCAGAAAAACTTGATGCAGGTCCTCTTTGAAATAGCAGTTACGGTGCTAGAGTAAGGCTGGCATGCTCTCACACTGGGGCATTTTCTTGTGTGTAAATAGGTTTACTATGGATCACCGTAACGATTACTTCAAAATGTGCATAGATACGATTTGTGGATATCACGAGCATGACTATGTGACTAAGACCAACAGGGATGACCAAATAGCACAAGCAAAGGTTTCAGAAAATTCCAGAGTGTCTGTCTGCTTCAATTCCAACAGCAAAGGTGCCGACCTAGATGATGACCAGTAACCTCGAGACAGATCAAGCTCCATTCCTCTTTAAAAAGATCTGTGCTACACCAAGAGCGGTCTGTTAGGACCCTAAAGTAAAGGGGGGGACCTTTGGATCACATCAAAGGAATACGTAAAGGACACCAAGACAACAACCGTGGTGTGAATACGGACTTCAGTCCTTATTTAAATGGGGCTTTCTCACTTGGGACCTCCAATTTTTCTTAGCTTTTTGTGAGCTTTACTTTCATGGGACAACTTATTTTTGAAAGTACCCTTATATATGCATTTAAAATAAATAAATACACTTTGATTTTACTAACTATCTGCCCCCGCCTCGGAGAGTATACCATGCTGTAAGTGGTCATGAGGAGTTTATATTGACAGGAAAAAAAATTTAAAAGCCACTAATGTAAACAATGTTATAAAGTAAAATATTTTGCTGTGGGGAAGCATATTTTAGGCAGATAGCATGTGCCAGATTTGCTAAACTACAGCATGCAAGTTAAATGCACATTTAAAATTGATTATTATTATTACTGTTAACTGTGCCAGACCAGCAAGAAAAACAATTGTCAGTAAAACATAAATCATAGGTCCATGATATATTATAGTTTAATGCAAAAATGTTGTTGACTGCATTAATTGTTTTACATGTGCCTTAAAGAAAGCAACATATACAATAATCCTTCAGTTGTTAAAAAAAAAAAAGTGCAGAGCAATACTCAAAGGAAACATTACTTTAAAACAAAACATTTTTACAAACACTCCATTCCTCAGTTGTATTTTCTTACCATTCTAAAGCAGACACCTGTTCAAAAAAAATACAGAAAAATATATCAGGAACTGGTAATAAATAGGAACATTAAATAACTATTTAGAGCATCAATTTACAGGCAATTCACGTTTACTTGCTCTTCGTGTTTTTATCACTCTAAAATATGACGTATGCACACAATAAAGCAGTGAAGTACACACAAGGAGTTACATCTGTCATAGCTGGTTTTAGATTGAGTTATACTGTATATGCATTAGGTGAACAAAATGAGGTGCGTTGAACAATGAATATACTGTATAAGGCAAGAAAGTAAACTGATTTATGTCCTTTCTTTTAATTAAACTAGGGGGCTCGGCCCCCTGCTCGCGTTAGTCATTTCACGGAACTCCTGTTCGCGCATGGGGCAGCGGATGCACAATTTAAACAGATTGTTATGTTAATGGGAATTGTTACATATGCATAATAGAACTAACTATTTTACATTACGGCTAGTAGTTAACCATAGTAAAAAATAGTAAAACGTAATAGATTGAAAGAAAATTATGTTTTATGTTGCGTTAGAGGTATTCGTTGCGTTATACATTTTCGTTCTGTTTGGCTTTGAAATTAACACGCAAATACTTTTTAAACTTACACTTTTACTGTAAATCTTCAGTAAAAACAATTTTTTTGAATTAACTTTTCTTCAATATCGCATTGAATTTTAGATAGATAGATAGATAGATAGATAGATAGATAGATAGATAGATAGATAGATAGATAGATAGATAGATAGATAGATAGATCTGCAAGGCACTATATGATAGATAGATAGATAGATAGATAGATAGATAGATAGATAGATAGATAGATAGATAGATAGATAGATAGATAGATAGATAGATAGATAGATAGATAGATAGATAGATAGATAGATAGATAGATAGATAGATACTTTATTAATCCCAGGGGGAAATTCACATACTCCAGCAGCAAAAAAATATTAAATTAAAGAGTAATAAAAAATGCAGGTAAAAAAACAGACAATAACGTTCAACGTTTACCCCCTCTGGTGGAATTGAAGAATTTTGATTCCATGTTTGGACTTACATCATGACAATACAACATATAACTGCCGTGAGTGAATATCGTTTCTTTCTCTCTAATAAATCTACAGAATTTTTTGAATGTTTGTCCCTGTGATGTTAATTGTCATAGCAAAACCTATTGTAACAAGAAACTGTAAACGTTTTAATACGAATGGCATATCAAGATCTCCTTCGGTGTCTAATGTTATCACCTGTTGTCACCTGTTAAAATTTTACATGTTATTGCCATGTAACCGATCGACAATTTTCACGTAAATTCGTTTGACTTCATCGTTTCTCGGTGCTAGGATTGCCCGTGTACTCATTTCTTCTGTGGATAACCTTTCAGGATGAAATTCATCAATAAGATTTGGACATAAGTCTTTTTTTATTGGGAACTTAAAGTGAGGAAAACGTACAAATTTATAAGAGCTGACAGCACAGGAACTGTGTCTGACAAAAGCATTCACATGAATGAGAGGTGAGAGGACCGTGTGCGTGGGCCGTTAACCGGAAATGGTGGAGGGGAGGGTGGGACTTGAAAAAAATCTCTTGCCAATAGTCTCGTCTCAAGATTTTCTTTTATAATAGAGAGAAAGGACTCTCTGTGACTTAAGAAAATGTCAGATATATACAGTAAAATTCTGTTTAAAACTAACAGTGAGTACCAATTAGTTCAAGATATCAGATTTGGGCAATAGAAGAATCCTACATATGAGTTTGTAACCTATTATACCTGGTTAGAACTGCTAGGCACAGAAAACGTTACAAAAGTAAAAGTACATAATCCAAATGTTGTACGGCTGCTAAGAGTCACATTAAATTCTGCGCACCATGTTGTTTTTTTCTTTACCATTAGATCTACTCTAACAATCACTGATTCACTTTTGTTCTTATCTTGTTTCTTCATAACAATAACCTGCTTAACAGTTTAAGACTCAAACTTAGAATGTCCAACAGTAATTAGGAGCCTGACTCAAAGGCTCAGTTAAATCTCCTATATTATGAGACATACTGTATTAGTGAAACATTTTACTTTTTTATGAATTCAAGGCAGCAGATTTACTCTTAACTTATGAAATGATGTAAATCTGGCCATATACAAATGGATGGCAAGCACTGAAGTTTGCATTAATAACAGTGATAAAGAAAAATTTAGGTGTTACCCTGTGTGATATACAAGCTGTAGTACTGTACCAATTAATATGACATTACATTTTTGTCTGAAGTTCATTGTCATGCTCATAAACGTTACTTTGTGCATCTTAGCTGGGCAAAAACTGACTGTTATTCGTTCATCTAAGTAATGACGGACAAATAGCTTAATAACTTATCACCAGGACAGTTTCTCAGATAAGAAAGCAGTTATTAACATTATTAATTTGGTCACAACAGAAAATTCTCCAACAGCCTCTGGTCAAAGAACACACAATGAAGTAAGTGAAATAATGAATAAAAAACAGAGCAAGCCTGCGAGGTGGAGTCTGTCAACATGTACTCTATGCAGTATATCAACTTCTTTACAGGAAATAAAAAGCTTTACATAAATCTGTCTATTTAGCCTGGCAGCTGAAGTCTGTGCATTCATTTTTTAAACACCATGGCCAGCGAGCTTTTTGTCCCATTCTGTATTGTATTTTTGTCAAATGTTCTAATACCCACAACTACAAATTCATTGAGCTGCATTCAGTACAATAAACTTGACGTGATTTTTTAATGGCCACAGCACCACTTTATGGACAAAACTGGAAACATCCTGAGACTATTTCTACATTGGAAAAATTGCAAACATTTATAAAAGAGAGCTTGTTGTTAAGTTTGTGATTCCTTCAAACAGGATTAACAATTGTCGCTCTCATTACTCCTGCTGAAGCTCTTTTCACTCCACTGTGCTTATATAGGAATCCATTTGAATAAGACTTAATTTAGACACGTCAACTTTCCTGGATTACTTGTCTTACTTTACTGAGAAAGCAATGAGTGCAAAACACTTCTTAAAATAAGAATCCTCATTTCTAAACCGGACATATTGCAAGCCCATCCATCAATTTATCAAAACCTGCTTATCCAGGGCAGGGTAGTGTGGGAAGCTGGACACCGAACCAGGAATCCTCAGGACATGGCAGGAACAACACCTAGACAGCGTGCCAGTCCATCACAGGGTAGACACACACAAAAGCACATCAGGAGCCAATTAAGCAATGCCTGGTCATCTAACCTGTGTCGGAGGGGGGATTGAGCACCCCTAGGAAAACAAATGCATAAAAAGGGAGAACATGCAAACTCCACGCTTTGAGCAATCGGGATGCGAATCCGACTTCTTATAGCAAAATGGCATCGCTACCACTACACCACCCACAGGAAAAAATACAAAGAAGCAAAATCAACCTCCGTCGTCATGAGAGAAAAAAAAAGTTCACTTCAAGCTTTAACAAAAGAAGTTTTTATGAAGTTGATTTGACTTCTACGGCACAAGTCATTCGCCAGTAATAGGATTTCGGGAGGCGGGATTGGTTGCCCGATTGTTACCATATGAGATTAGACGCTCGCTGACTGACGTGGGACAGATCGTAGGTTGACTTTAGATTCCGCATATAATGAGACCTACCACTGCATTATGACAGAGTAGGTGACGAGATTTACGCTGTACAGTTAAATAAGCAATATAATTCCTAACGAATTGAATAAATAAGTAAAAGCATAACCAGCGAGAAAGGTAAAAGGGCGGAGTCCACGCGCATCCAGCGTCACGTCTTCCTTATATGGTGAGTGTCACACGTCGGCTCCACCCCTGCCGCCCTGCTGCAAAGGGTTGTTATTGACCATACGCCGAATGTCAGTAGGTTCTTTAACGAAAGGCAAAGCACACGTTAACAACAGTAGAGGATGCCGACTCTGCACATGGCTTAAACCAGTGCACAGCATTATCTACCCCGCCCTTTATATTTCGTTAAGAATTCTCATATTATGTTATCATCACGGAGTACTGAGGACTGGTAGTATGCACGTACTGCACAAGAATTCAGTACACTCTGTCTTTAAAAGAACTGGCAGGGTTTTATAGTAGAATCACTTAACTGTTTTAGAACATCTGCAACACCAATAACAATAACGGCGCTCGCTTTGGCACAGAAGATGTTACTATTTTTAATTAGAAATGCAACAATAAGTGAAGCCTTGCCTACGTACCCTGCACTCGACCAAAAATCTCAAAATCAATCGAAACCAGTCTCTTGCCGGAATTTGCTAAGTTAGACATTGCAAATATTAGCAAAACAGTGAAGAGAAAAACACAGTTCCAAGACCAAGTGCCCCACATTCGCTTCGACATGTCCCACCAGACACAGTGATCGGCGACGAAGGGACGCAGAGTGGGACAAAAAGCTCGCTGGCCATGGTGTTTAAAAATGAATGCGCAGACTGGATGTTACTTCGCCTGCCACGCTAAATAGACAGGTTTATGTAAAGCTTTTTAATTTCCTGTAAAGAAGTTGATATACTGCATAGAGTACATTTTGACAGACTCCACCACGCAGGCTTGCGCTGTTGTTTCATTCATTATCTCCAAGTCAATTTGTGTAAGCTTGTGCAGCTGCGATAGGTGGCGCTCTCTGCTGCGGCTTTATTTCCCCAGATGTATTTTCCAAGCCAGGGGTCTCCAACACCGGTCCTGGAGTGCCTCTGTGACTGCAAATTATCATTCCAACTCTTTTCTTAATTTAGAGAGCAGTTTTGCTAATAATTAAGTCTTTTGCCTTAATTTTGATGGACTTAATATTTAAAACTCGGGCCCCTTAATTATTTATTTTTCCCTTAATTAGCTGCCAAATAAATGCATGGCCTGCAACCTATGTCCATCATACAATATCTGAAAATAAAAAAGGTGAAGGTCTCGGTAATGTTGGTCTGTCAGGTCCACAAAACATTTTGACAGTGTTCTTAGAAAAAAGAAAACCAACAGTTTTGGAAAACTCTGCTGTGGCAGAATGAGAGCACCCACAAGTCATGGATAACAGGTTTAATTAACAGCAGCCCCTTTCCCTTATAAAGAGGATAGAACAAAAGTAAAAATGCTCAAAAATAATGTTTTTTCGTCTTAAAACCACAGCCACTCTGAACATTAGCAGAAAATGTACATAGACCCATAGACATGAAAGGCACTATATAATAGATAGATAGAACTTTATTTGTGCCAGGGGGAAATTTGGGTTTATATGTGGTTTGTAGCCATTCAACTGGATCTAAATGACCTAGCGTACAATTCTGCAGAAACCTGTGCAAAAACCTACTTTAGATTATGAGGATGATCTAATTAAGATCACTAGTTTAGTTTAAATCGATTTTGTCCATGTCAGGTGTGAACACTGAGCGGCTTTTATTTTCTGTTTTAACCCTGACAACAGCATACAAATTCATTCAGTCTTTCTTAAATTGATGTCTTTGCCCTCAATGCACAGAAGAATTTACAACTAAAATAAACAGTGATTTTTTTGGATTAATGATATTTGATATTCTAAATTCAATGGTGATTTCATAGTTTTTGAATAAGATGTAGTAACTTGATTTTCTTAAATGTCTGGTTCACTAATATTCTGCACATTTTATTGTGTCCACAAGGTGGCATGGTGCAACACCTAAAAATTTCAAGATGATTTCAACTATCGTTGGTGTTTTATGGAAATGGGTATAAAGTGTACATCAGGTAAGTTAATATATGTTTTTTATTAAAAATTAAATTGTGCATTTTATTTCATTCTTGATTATTACGGCACCAGAGAGAGGCCACATGCTTGTCAGACAAACGAGTACGAATTTCACTATACTCTATACACACGCTGCGGTGGGTTGGCACCCTGCCCAGGATTGGTTCCCTGCCTTGTGCCCTGTGTTGGCTGGGATTGGCTCCAGCAGACCCCCGTGACCCTGTGTTCGGATTCAGCGGGTTGAAAAATGGATGGATGGATCTATACACACGGCTGCACTCGGGTCCCAATGCGGGTGGTTCGTTGTGTGGTGGGTGAGACAAGGTGCTGTAATCAGCGTTTGCTCCCAATCCAACCTATGCACATGCTAATATCATTTAATATTATGCACCTTAAACATAAATAGATAGGATTTAATTTTAAATGAATTTGGAAGGTGTTCGTTTTCACTAACAGGTCTCTTGGTAAGGAGTATCATTGCTAATCTTGGTTTACTTTGCAGTATTAAACTAATATGTCATATTCACAAAAAATAAGTAAATAAATAACTAAAAATGGCAGGCAGTGCTCAACTTGGAAATAAAAAATGTTAAAAGCTAAGATGTTTACCCTGACGTTTAGGTCACAGAAACATTGGGAGGCATGCAAATGGTGTTATATCAATACTTCCACACACCCATTATCGTAGAGTCGCAGGAAGCTGGAGCCAATCCCAGCAGGATCATGTGCAAGGCAGAAAACAGTTCTGGGTTGGCTACAACTTTACTGCAAAGAATTGTAGTGAGCATTATACTTGAAATGATTATGTTGAAATACTGTGCATACCCTGTGTAATATAGATAAATTCACTCGGAAAACTGAACAAAGAGTTGGGGAATTGCCTCATATAATGTCCATCAGAAGATCTGAATGAGAAACCAAAGCATTTGACAAAATACATAGTTGACATGAGGATTTATATACAAAATGGCGACAGGAAATGACACAGGTTTATGTCATTATGGCGGAACTGTAAGTGGGGTCATCAGTGGGGAGCTGAAAATGACGTCACCCTTGGGAGTCAGAAGTGGGATTGTTGTGGAGTGGCCATTTTGTGAAACCGGAAGTATTGGAGGTAAGTGTGCGAGGTTGTTATTTTTCTTCTTTTGCTGTGTTGAAAGAGAGTGAGAGGCTTTAGTACCCAAAATCAACCCTTCATCTCGTGGTAGATCACTCACCTTAGGGCTTGTTGGATGCCTCCTAAGCGCACGTGTGTAACACCTGTTCTTTCCATATTTACACACAGATTCCCTCTGAATTTATGCATAGCTGTACAAGTACAGGGGGTCCTCAGGTTACGACACAGTTCCTACAACAGTGATGTAACCCGAATGTTGGTGCAAGTCGAAACACAGCGTAGCCCAAGTCACTTACCTATCCTAACACATTTGCAAAATCATAATCTAGAACATCACCCTGCCCAGGATTGGTTCCTGCCTTGTGCCCTGTGTTGGCTGGGATTGGCTCCAGCAGACCCCCGTGACCCTGTGTTCGGATTCAGCGGGTTGGAAAATGGATGGATGGATAATCTAGAACATAAAAACACAACTAATCTCTTTACAATGTATAATTTCACTTCCATCGTGATGGCTTTCCTCTTCTTCAAGGCACTGCCATCTAAAGACTCTGACCTTCATTTAGAAGCCATGATAAGGGTCAAAAAGTCTGCAAAGGAAGCGACACAAATGGAACACTTGTGCCACGCACAACCAAACTAGTTCGCCAACTCCCTCAATCATACACTGCGTTACTGTGTATTCTTCCGCTGCACGCAACCAAACTAGTTTGCCCACGTAGTCTGTAAGCCGAAACTCTCACGTCTCAAGTTTTTATGGGAGTGAGCGTTGTAAACTCGAAACATCATATGTCGAGACGTCATAACCTGAGGACCCCCTGTACTAAGAAAAGTATGTGGTATAACAGTAGAGGCCCCTATCGACCTCTTGAACCCTCAGGTACCACGCCAAACACCAGGTAAAAGTGCAATACTTATTTATTTTATAATAATAAAGTGCACTAAGCACCCTCCACTCCACACTACTCATACAACTCTCAATACTCCAATGAATCAATAATAATACACAATCCTCCTCTCCCAGACACTTAGCCACCCTTCCTCCCAGCTCAGCTCAGCGTCTGGGCTTTCCCAAAGTCCTTTTATATCCCCTGACCCGGAAGAGGTTCCAACATTGCAGTCCACGATTCGTTATCCCTTCCGGGTCAGGTTAAAAGTCCTTTTCTTCATCCCGGAAGCACGTCGTTCCTGTCATGTGATCAGGATGCACTTCCAGGTTATAGGGCACGTAGCACTCCGCAAGCCTCCCTACAGCGGATCCTGGTGGTCCCCATGGTATCCAGCAGGGCTGTTTATAAAAACTACAAGGTCCATAAGGCCCTGCTGGAATTCGGGGAACTTCCATGCTGCTGGGAGGGCTCCATCAGGCAGCCTGGAGGTGTGGACCGGAATATTTGGCCGGCCATGCCTCACAGTTCCCTCCCCTTAGCGAAAACCACTGGGGCGGAGCATCCAGCTCCGCGAGGGACGTCTTCCTCCAGGAGGACCCGTCAGTCGGGCCTTGGCTGCGCTGTCTAGCCTCCCCAGAGAACCTAGGGGGAACAGTGTACCGGATGTCCCTCCGATCCCCTGTCCTCCGAGGACAACTTCGCCATACATGGCCCGGCTGACAACAGTCATAGCAAAGCCGTCGCCCTCCCGGTTGTCTTCCTCCGCGAGACTGGAAACACCTCGGGAATTCTGTTAATCCTGTCTCCGCCCTTTTCTCTGCCGAGGGAGGTTTTATGGCCTCCTCGGTACTCTCAGCACTTTTTCCTACCTTGTCAGGAGACCTGCGTTTAATTTTTGGGATCTCCTGCTTATTCTGGGGCTTGTGCACAGTTTGGGTCTCTCTATTAGAAGAAGAGAGCCCTTTTGCTGTCTGCACGCCCGTTGATCTTAGTCTACTCGGCTTACTTATATAACAGGTCGGGGTCTTCAGGTCCGAATTGCTCTGAGAAGCCGCACCATCCAGCCGCTCTGGTTCGATCGGTCCTTCCCCCGACCACTCGGTCAACGTTCCACACTCTCTTGTTGGGCACACAGTGATTTGGCACCTGCTACTTATTAACTGTGGGCCCGGATCACACTGCGTCCCTGTATGCTGTACGGTACCGGTTACACTCACCTGTACCACCGCATTGATCATAACGGGAGCCTCTCGACCCAATCGCCGTAGGTATTCCACCAGTCTTTTCAGCGGCGCCTCGGTCGTTGCTCCCAACTCCTCCACTTGTTTCTTCAGCTCCGCCAAGCCCTGGAAGAAACTGTTTACGGGCTTGAGTAACTTCTCGAGATCCCGCAGTCCCACAAAGTCATTTAAATCGACCAGAGGCAGGCTACAATCATTACTCGTCTTACCTTCCGGCCGGGAGCCAATGAGCACTCCCGCTCCTGTTACGTGCTCGGCTGGGTTTCATGGAGGCTCTTGGGAATTGGAGTCTCGCATTTTAGAGGGCCGGGGCGCCGCTACCGGCCGGGAGCCAAGGAGCACGTCCGCTGTCGGCACATGCTCTGACGGGCTTCGTGGAGGCTCTTGGGAATTGGAGTTGTCAGAGGGTCGGGTGGCCGCTACTGGCCGACTGTGATCTGCCTTTTCTAATTTAACGGCGGACCATTCAGTCACCTCCCGCTCCCCTTTGTCTTTAATTAATTCTGGCGCTGCTTCGCTCGCCTCCCCCTTCCCCTTCAGGGAATTCAGATCCATTGGGGAATAAACGCCTGCACCGATGGGCCGATGGTGACCATCTCCGTCCCAACATCCTTCGAACGAGGTCACGTGTCCCATTTCGGCGAATAGGCCAGTCTCTTCCTGTTCAGGTGACACCGTGTTTTGGTTACAGTTTATTCAGCCTGCCCCAGGATCGTCCACGTGACTGTCGTCGACGAATAGGCATCTCCCCTGCAGACTCCTAGATAGGCTCGACTCCTCGCTATTGCTGCCATCTTGGCCGGGTATGAGGTAGGCATCCGACTCACCGTCGGAGTTCCGCAGACAGGCCTCTGTAAAATAAGAAAAGAAAGGTCTCGGCGCTTCGGGCATTTTCCTGGCACATACCTCCGAACCTAGACAGCATGTTCCCAGGTCATTCAGGTAGTCCTGCTTGTCCGATATCCGACAGCTTTCCTGCTGCCGCACCGCTCGGGCTTTCTCAGCAGCTATCAGGGCTCTGTCTTCCTCACTGCCCGTCAGGTATGTCCACACTGTCGCCGCCTCATTTAGGGTCTGATTCTTTTGGGTAATCCCATTCTTTTTGCCCGATTTCTTTCCCATTCGCAAACCAATATAAAACAAGGCTCATCACCGCCGCGCTGCCTGTAGAGTGTGGTGTTTCTACTTCCGTGCTTGTGACCGGTACCGTTTTAGGGTTTTCTGCCCACAAAATTTTTATAACACATGTCCTCTTCCTAATTGACGGCCAAAGAATCCTGCCGACTACGCCAGTGTATCAGTAGAGGCCCCTATCGACCTCTTGAACCCTCAGGTACCATGCCAAACACCAGGTAAAAGTGCAATACTTATTTATTTTATAATAATAAAGTGCACTAAGCACCCTCCACTCCACACTACTCATACAACTCTCAATACTCCAATGAATCAATAATAATCCACAATCCTCCTCTCCCAGACACTTAGCCACCCTTCCACCCAGCTCAGCTCAGCATCTGGGCTTTCCCAAAGTCCTTTTATATCCCCTGACCCGGAAGCGGTTCCAACCCTGCAGTCCATGATTCGTTATCCCTTCTGGGTCAGGTTAAAAGTCCTTTTCTTCATCCTGGAAGCACGTCGTTCCTTCCGGTCATGTGATCAGGACGCACTTCTGGGTTATAGGGCACGTAGCACTCCGCAAGCCTCCCTACAGCGGCTCCTGGTGGTCCCCATGGTATCCAGCAGGGTTGTTTATAAAAACTACAAGGTCCATAAGGCCCTGCTGGAATTCGGGGAACTTCCATGCTGCTGGGAGGGCTCCATCTGGCGGCCTGGAGGTGTGGGCCGGAATATTTGGCCAGTCATCCCTCACAGTGGCTTATTGGAGGCTCAATACAAGAATAGGTTTTGGACTGCATTACCAGACCCTTTTTAATTGTAACCCTTTGGATAAAAATGACATAAAAAGACAGAGCTTAAGGTTCGGTAGGAAATTCTTTAATGAGGGGTGATCAAAAGATTTTAAGCGTGGCATATTAAATTATTAAGAGACACACCAGTAAAACTAAACACATTTTATTTTTCAGCATAGCTCCCTTATGAGCACTAATGCACTTATTAAAACATTCACAAAACTTTTCTACGTGTATTAATTTAAAGGTTTTGTCTCGAGTGTCCACTCGTTTATAGCTGACCTGATGTCTCAATCACTGGTACAGTGTGTTCCACAGAGATTGCCCTTCAGATCGAGGAGCAGGTGGTAGTCACACATGGCCAGGCCTGGAGAAACAGGGTTGAGTGTAGCATCTCTTCCAGCCCAGTTTCACAAAGCAGACGTTGCAACCTGTGCAGTGCAAGGTTATTATAGTTTTGCCTTTTTATATTAGTTTTTATTTCTATATTTTTTCTGACCTTACTTGGAAATTCAGTTTAGTTTTAGTTTTCCTTCATCGTGTATTTTTAGTTTTAGTTTAGTTTTTATTTTACAAAGACATTTCTATTTTATTTTTATATATATTAATTTCAGTTTTAGTAATTATAGTATGGTTAAAGAGCTACTATAGAATTAACTATACACTTAACAGGTTTGAATATAATATGAATTTAATGTTAGTGGAAGCTTGCTACAATACACAACACACTTTACTATTTGGTTTTGTTTTTGTCTGAGAAAAGCAAACATAATCAAAACCAGATACTGAAAATGAACAATTTTACACAATTTTATAATTTTTAAAATATTTTCTACGTCATTTGTGCGGAACAAATCTGTGCTGACTGTTGGCACTTTATTTCTTTTCCTTTTATTGCCCAGAATGGGCCAGTTTGTAATGAACTTTAGGTGAATTTTAAGGTGTGAGGGTTTTTTAGTCTAAATAACGACAACGACAATGTGCTTATAACGAATGCCTTCAATATTTCATTCAAAAATCTCAAACACTGGGCTTTGTTATTTTCTACCAGTCATATTGATCTCTGATTCCATCTCAGGCACAAACAATTTGCAGGCCCGGAAAGATATAAAAAAATAAGAAAAGAGATTCTACTGTGTCCTGACAGGTGTGACCATGAAAATCACGGGGGTTAAGAAAGAACAGGGGTCTTAGGCTTGAATGAGTGTGCAGACCCCGCCTAGCTGTATTGAGGGAAACAAAGAAAAACAAGCATGTAGTGTGAAGGTTAGGGACAGTGAGACTTGAATAGCCCACCATAAGAACAGTAAACCCATAATGAGCAGAGCAAGAGCAGGTAATAAGAGTCTGGACAGGCACAAAACGACAGAGACAGCATCTGAGATTAAGAACAATACAGTGCATCCGGAAAGTATTCACAGCGCATCACTTTTTCCACATTTTGTTATGTTACAGCCTTATTCCAAAATGGATTAAATTCATTTTTTTCCTCAGAATTCTACACACAATACCCCATAATGACAATGTGAAAAAAGTTTACTTGAGGTTTTTGCAAATTTATTAAAAATAAAAAAATTGAGAAAGCACATGTACATAAGTATTCACAGCCTTTGCCGTGAAGCTCGAAATTGAGCTCAGGTGCATCCTGTTTCCCCTGATCATCCCTGAGATGTTTCTGCAGCTTACTTGGAGTCCACCTGCGGTAAATTCAGTTGACTGGACATGATTTGGAAAGGCACACACCTGTCTATATAAGGTCCCACAGTTGACAGTTCATGTCAGAGCACAAACCAAGCATGAAGTCAAAGGAATTGTCTGTAGACCTCCGAGACAGGATTGTCTCGAGGCACAAATCTGGGGAAGGTTACAGAAAAATTTCTGCTGCTTTGAAGGTTCCAATGAGCACAGTGGCCTCCATCATCCGTAAGTGGAAGAAGTTCAAAACCACCAGGACTCTTCCTAGAGCTGGCCGGCCATCTAAACTGAGCAATCGGGGGAGAAGGGCCTTAGTCAGGGAGGTGACCAAGAACCCGATGGTCACTCTGTCAGAGCTCCAGAGGTCCTCTGTGGAGAGACGAGAACCTTCCAGAAGGACAAGCATCATGCTGTGGGGATGTTTTTCAGCATCAGGAACTGGGAGACTAGTCAGGATAAAGGGAAAGATGACTGCAGCAATGTACAGAGACATCCTGGATGAAAACCTGCTCCAGAGCGCTCTTGACCTCAGACTGGGGCGACGGTTCATCTTTCAGCAGGACAACGACCCTAAGCACACAGCCAAGATATCAAAGGAGTGGCTTCAGGACAACTCTGTGAATGTCCTTGAGTGGCCCAGCCAGAGCCCAGACTTGAATCCGATTGAACATCTCTGGAGAGATCTTAAAATGGCTGTGCACCGACGCTTCCCATCCAACCTGATGGAGCTTGAGAGGTGCTGCAAAGAGGAATGGGCGAAACTGGCCAAGGATAGGTGTGCCAAGCTTGTGGCATCATATTCAACAAGACTTGAGGCTGTAATTGCTGCCAAAGGTGCATCGACAAAGTATTGAGCAAAGGCTGTGAATACTTATGTACATGGGATTTCTCAGTTTTTTTATTTTAATAAATTTTCAAAACCTCAAGTAAACTTTTTTCACATTGTCATTATGGGGGTTGTGTGTAGAATTCTGAGGAAAAAAATGAATTTAATCCATTTTGGAATAAGGCTGTAACATAACAAAATGTGGAAAAAGTGATGTGCTGTGAATACTTTCTGGATGCACTGTATATATATATTATCTAATCCTGTTTATCCAGAGCAGGACCACAGGAAACCCGGAGCCTATCCCAGCAGGTTTGGATGGAAGGCAGGAAAAATCCCTGGTATGCAATATGTATGATATGGCTGATATTGAGAACAAAAAGAATATGATATTTCAACTATCTGATTTGAGACAGAGAGAAACATTGAAAAAACAGATATTTTAAAGCATAATTCTGCTACTGGATTATTTTCATAGTATCAGGTATTTTGAGCTGTGAATATGAACTAAAAAAGATAAATTAATAAATATAGCATAAATACAAAAACAAATTAGTATGTTTAGCTTTTCACCACTTGGCAGACTCTCTTCCCCCACCTACCTGTAGTTCAGTAGAGACATTGCCAACTCAGGAATTTTACAAGGTTTGTATCGCTTCGTTGTTAAATGATGTCTTAAAAGGAAAAGTGATTGGTCAGCCGATCTTCTATGATGAACTAGTCAGTCTCTTGATCAGTGCCGTTTTATTTTCAAAAATTGAGAGTGGTGTCCCCTAGACTTTCTCATGTACTCAAATATGGGGATGGATATTTGAGGAGTAAACCGCAAGACAATGATTATATTATGTACATTAAAGAACCATCAGCATCAAATTAATAATATATTGAACATTTATTATAAAAGTAAAGTTGAATAAATCGGACTCTGCATCTGCATGAATAAAAACAAATCGACTGTGTGTTCGGATAAAGTATCACTTCCGGTTAATGGATTTGGCCATAAAATGTTAATACAGATCTACAGTTTTGGTGTAACAACCACATGCCAAATTTCATCCATCTATCTAGTTACGTTTTTGAGATATCCTGTTTATACACACACACAGACATCATTCCAAAAAACGGTATTTTCGGACTCGGTGTGTTCTAAAATATCCAGATTCATCAAAATGTCGAGGTTGAATTTTTTTCATGATTACTATACTTTCTCTATACTTTGTATACTTCGAGTGAAGTGGCAGGTGAATTAATGCCAACAAAAAACAGGCACCTGAGAACTCACTCGTGATTTTTCTGTCCATACGGTAAAGTTTTTGTTGAGCAGCACATTCTGATTTCAGGCGTTTGAATTACATCTTGATATACAACAAGTGCAAAGAAAGGCAGCACTTTCTATTTCACAGGCTTTCCGCGCCCGTATTCAGCTCGCTCTCTCACTGCAAATGCTGTGTGAACACCTGGCCTCCTTCACCAGCTGCCGATCACTGGATGAATACGTGCAGGCAGCTCGTGGTGGATGGCTTTCAGTTATAGAGTTAAATGTTATAAGGGTTAAAAACTAACAGAAAGAAAATTAATTCAAAAACGAAAACTAAAATTATAATTAGTAAATTATTTTATTTCAGTTAGTCTTTCCTGCTACTTTAATAGTTTTGTTTAGTTTTACTTTTTCATTTCAGTTTTGTTAATTATTTTATTTCAGTTTACGAAAATGTTTTTCTAATAATAGTTTCAGTTTTGATTTTAATTTTCGTTAACTATAATAACCTTGGTGCAGTGCATGAGGTGGACTTTTGTTGTGAGGTAGAAGGGTGAAGATTGAACTTTTCCTTGCCAATTTTCTCCCAATTGGCTGCCAAAATAAATGAGAATAAAATTGACCAGTTATGTGGACCTTTAAAAATAACCAAACAGTACAAACATCATCATAATAACTTGTACATACAATCTTGCCAGCACTGGCTTAGGTGTGTTTCTTTGTTGTTGGAGAATTGCCATGCATTGCTTCAATTTTTCTTTGGACGCTGATGTATCCAAGTTTTATTCCCAGTTCCTTACTCTACAGATTCATTAGCTTCTTAAGATGCAGTGGTGATGATTAATGTCAGAAGTCAGCATTCTGAACACCAAACATGCACTAAATGTACTCACATTTAATTAAGAATTAAATTCAGGTTATCCATAGCTAATCCCAATGTTGTCTGCTATCTAATGCACCATCACTCTTAGATTTTCCATTAGAATTTGCTCAGCATTTCTTTTGATCAATAATGTCAAAGGGTGGCTAGAACTTATGTTCTCATTGTAAGAGCCCCTTGCCAATATGGATTGTTGAAGCACCTCATGATTGTGCCATATAAAGGTGACCACTCATGCCTATAAGCCGAGAATGAATCTCTAGGGTTTACTCTTTTTAGCTTTAGAAATACAATGAATTTTCATTTTATGACATCCATGTTGATTTGCTTATGAAGCAAGCAACATACAATTAAACCTCAAACATGTAAAACTTATGATTCACATTATGTTGGTACATTGAAGTTAAGCTTTGATCACACTGGTCAACAAGCATTTTGCTACTGGGAGTCTTTCACCTTTACTTTAACAAATTTCACTTGCTGACTCCAAATCTGAAGACCATTTTCATCCAGCACGTCCCGTTTTTTAGTTATGATGTTCCAGGTCTTGGACAACTAGGTTGACTAGACAGTAAAAGTGATGTGTTTCAGCATTTAATAAATAAGTTTGGTCTCAAGAAAAGTGAAGATAAAATTAAAGAAGGTGTTTTTGTTGGCCCTGAAATATGTGAACCGATTCTTGACAATGAGTCCAAAAGGAAACTGAAGCCAACTGAATAAGCAACCTCATTCGTGCAGGTTGTCCAAAATTTTCTTGACAGTCACAGAGTAGAGAATTATACTGAGCTTGTGGAGAATATGCCGAAAGTATATTAGCTTACGGGAGCCAGAATGTCACTGAAGATGCATTATTTACATTCTCATCTCAACTTTTTTCCACCAAATCTAAGCGATGTCAGAGATGAGCACGGGGAAAGATTTCATCAATATATAAAGATGATTGAAAACTGATATTGGGGAAAATTTACTCCGAGCATGATTGGTGACTGCTGTTGGTTCTTGCAAGGAGACAGTGCAGTACAGGTGCAGGAGCGTTTGCCTCAAAAATTTTTGAACCTCACTTTTATATTGAGGTAAATTGACATAAATATACTTTAACGTGTCTCTGGTATCGTCTTCTGGTTTGTTTTCAGAATAAACACATCAAAACAATTTTGGTGGGACATAGATCAAATTCCAGGTAATGTGTTGAAATATTATGTTGATATTCAAAAGTGTCAAAACAGCAATGATGTGTATCTCAAAAATCTGATGTGCTAGCTTAATTCTGATTTCATGTATGAAATCAATGTAAAAAACTTAAGAGCTGGTCTGAAGTTCCCAGTAGCAAACAAAAAATATTTTTTTGTAGACCAGTGTCATTTATAAAAACAGCTAACACATTTTGATATGGTACTGTAAAACAAAAATCAGGAAAAGCTAATGGTAGAATGTCTTGGTTACAAAGCAATGCAAAGAAAAGAAGGGACATTTACAGATTTTATTCCTCACTGGTATCTATAAATAAAAGTAGTTTAACATCTTGGTGTTGTCTTGTTGGAATTCTTCAAGCCATGCAGCCATCTGAAACTCTATTCTGGACTAAGCCACTTGGACACAACTGAAAAGCCTAGACAAGAACCACAACATGGAACGTATGCAACTCTTACTCCGAGTATATGCTGCTGTCCCCTCCTTTGATAGCTCTTGGTTTCAAAAAGTTAAATCAAGTTAGGTGCAATTTTGTATCTCTACTCACTGCCTTTACCTACTTTTTGTATGTAAGGAAGAATTATGCAATTAGCAAAAGTTGTAAGATGTTACCAACTACTTTTCAGGGAGTATACAATCCTATGACATATAAATATAATACCATTACTGTTTATGGGAAAGAGTAGTGGAAGCTAGGTTAAGAAGTGAGGTGATGATTAGTGAGCAGCAGTATGGTTTCATGCCAAGAAAGAGCACCACAGATGCAATGTTTGCTCTGAGGATGTTGATGGAGAAGTTTAGAGAAGGCCAGAAGGAGTTGCATTGCGTCTTTGTGGACCTGGAGAAAGCATATGATAGGGTGCCTCGAGAGAAGCTATGGTATTGTATGAGGAAGTCAGGAGTGGCAGAGAAGTATGTAAGAGTTGTACAGGATATGTACGCGGGAAGTGTGACAGTGGTGAGGTCTGCGGTAGGAGTGACGGATGCATTCAACGTGGAGGTGGGATTACATCAGGGATCGGCTCTGAGCCCTTTCTTATTTGCAATGGTGATCGACAGGTTGACAGACGAGATTAGACAGGAGTCCCCGTGGACTATGATGTTTGCTGATGACATTGTGATCTGTAGCGATAGTAGGGAGCAGGTTGAGGAGACCCTGGAGAGGTGGAGATATGCTCTAGAGAGGAGAGGAATGAAGGTCAGTAGGAACAAGACAGAATACATGTGTGTAAATGAGAAGGAGGTCAGTGGAATGGAGAGGATGCAGGGAGTAGAGTTGGCAAAGATGGATGAGTTTAAGTACTTGGGATCAACAGTACAGAGTAATGGGGATTGTGGAAGAGGGGTGAAAGAGAGTGCAGGCAGGGTGGAATGGGTGGAGAAGAGTGTCAGGAGTAATTTGTGACAGACGGGTATCAGCAAGAGTGAAAGGGAAGGTCTACAGGACGGTAGTGAGACCAGCTATGTTATATGGGTTGGAAACAGTGGCACGGACCAGAAAGCAGGAGACAGAGCTGGAGGTGGCAGAGTTAAAGATGCTAAGATTTGCATTGGGTGTGATGAGGATGGATAGGATTAGAAATGAGGACATTAGAGGGTCAGCTCAAGTTGGACAGTTGGGAGACAAAGTCAGAGAGGCGAGATTGCATTGGTTGGGACGTGCGCAGAGGAGAGATGCTGGGTATATTGGGAGAAGGATGCTCAGGATAGAGCTGCCAGGGAAGAGGAAAAGAGGAAGGCCTAAGAAGAGGTTTATGGATGTGCTGAGAGAGGACATGCAGGTGATGGGTGTAACAGAGCAAGATGCAGAGGACAGAAAGATATGGAAGAAGATGATCTGCTGTGGCAACCCCTAATGGGAGCAGCCGAAAGAAGAAGAAGACCGTTTATTTTTTAGGCACATTGTCCAGAGTTTGACTTTTAAGATCGCAATACATTAAAATTGGAGTAGTAGCAAATTAATGCCTTTGCTCGGGGTCATGCAGTCATTTGGAGGCAGGAACTGAACCAATAACCTTGTGGGTTTGTGATGATGCAGGTTCTTGCTCCATGCTCCCATCTCTACTTTGTGAACCTCTTCAACTTGACACCGTCGGTAATGTAACCAGAAGAGCTGGAAAATGAGGACACCAAACGAAGCAAGGGGAAGATGTGAAGTGCAGAAGTGCTTTTATTAAAAACAAAACCAATCAAAACCAAATCAGCATCCAAAACAGTGCAGTGAATCAAAATGTCCATAAATAAATAATCCATAAAACCAGGGTAAAATGTGAAGGGTAAAATAATCCAATAAATATTCCATTTAAAAACGAGGTTAAAAATCAGTAATGGCTGGAAGCAGTCCTTTTATTAAAAAAAAAAACAAAAAACCCGTGCCTTCTTTAACTGGCGGCTCCCCTGCTTCTCCCATCTGGGCCCTGCAACAGGGGAGTTGCCCTACCTGCAGCTGAACTCCTCCTGCTGGTCTGGTAGCTTTCCGACCCCTGGCTTCGTCTCAGTTTCCCCCACGACCAGGATGCTCACGCTGAGGTTTCGAAGAACCTCCCAAGCAGTCTTCAATTAGGGTCACTCCTGCTCCTCTGAAAAAACTCAGCAGGAGTGACCCAATCCATCTGCCCCCGAGTGCCAGGCCAAACACCCTGCTAGGGCTTACTTCCCAGCAGCCTATCGTTATTACAGTGAGCCTGCTCTCATTCACTCGCTCCTGCACTTCTCCAACCTTCTTCTCCCTTAACCTCCATTCTTTTCTTTCTATCTCCCTTCCGCACTCGCACTCTTACTATTTATAATAGGGATGTGGCACACGTGCAGCGATTAGCAGTTCCCGACATCAATTATGGACATGGACAATCCCACACCTGTGCACTTCAGTGCGGAAACGCCCAAGCCTGTATCATGACCGGGAACTGCTCCGGCCACACTACCACGTCCCTTCTTTAAGCTGCGAATACGACGATTATTGATTTAAAAACTGCCCTTTCCTACTGAGCCACAGACCCGCTATATCACAGGGTTAAATTACATCTACAACCCACCTTAACAGAGAAACAAACACAGAAATTAGTTTTGTATCTGCTTCATCTCATTGCATTTCATTTACTTTATTTTATTTTATTTACTTTTTTTAGCTTCTGAAAATCCTCCATTATAGCCCATAATTCAAGATGGTCAAGGCAGCATTGGTTAAGTTTACTCCCAATCCCCAGGGGTAATTTGGTCAACCATCAGAATCACTTCCTGGCTCAGGGACATCCTCCTACAGCTCACTAGCTTAGAATGCCTTCCAGTGGTCCATGTTGCCTGTGCACATTGGTCTGACAAGTGGTCACATCTCCACAGCAGATTCAGGGCTGCCTGCACCATTAAATGAGCATTTTCCTCCCCATCATAGCTAAAAAAACATATACTATTGGACTGTTTGAGCTATAACTGATCTCTTCAAGTTCAAGTTTATTGTCATGTACACATATAATGCATTGTGCACATGGTATAATGAAACTTGTAATTGTGCATTTCCTCAGACCAGATGAAAATAACTCAGTATCAACAAGGACACAGGCACAGACACAAAAGAGCATATACTGCATGCAACATACTGTATATGTTGTAATGGAGGGTATGCATGGGCTGGAGTCCCAGCCTGGTTGGAACAGGGACCCTTATCTGGCCGGGAGGCCAACTCAATGGAAGGCCAGGGGATACAATGTTCTGTGGTTAATTTCTCCTCCAATAATATTGATGGCAGCATCCCTGGGCTTTGGTACCCCATTTGGATACTCACAGAGAATGCTGGGAAATGGAGTCCCAGTGTGCAGCCCTGTTGGATTGCATGGGTGCCTCCAGGAGGTGCTGCAGAGATCCACAATGCTTACTTCATAGGACTTCCACCCAACCCAGAAGTGCTTCCAATGTCCTAGCACTTAAATAGTCCTGGATCTGATATCAAAGAAATTGCTCTGCCTCACTCAGGTAAGTTGGAGATGGGAGGAAGAACGACAAAGCTCTACTGGGTGGTGAAGAAAGGAAGAAAAGAGAAGAGAAATGAAGTGTATTGGTTCATGCGGTTGTGAAAAAAGAAGTCTGTGCAAGGTGTTATTATCATAATAAACCTTGCCTTTAAGCCCAAGATGTGTGTCCGTGCGATTGTGTCTGAGGTTTGGGGTACCATAGTGGTCACAATGTAATTAGACTATGGTCCATATTTATTCATAAACAGAAAAGGCTAATTCTTAAATCTTCAGAATTTTCAGACATTGATAAAATTGAATTCTTTTAACTGAACAGTGAATCTCCTATTTGAGGACAGTGGAGGAAGTTAAGGAGAAGGGTAATCAACACTAAAGCCTACAAGAAATCAATTACACCAACAAACTACAGAATCAATAAATAATGTTAAGCAAAGATGCAGATATCTAAAATGCCCAGGAGAAATACTTTGACAACATGTTAACAAAACAAGATCCATCCATCCATTTTCCAACCCGCTGAATCCGAACACAGGGTCACGGGGATCTGCTGGAGCCAATCCCAGCCAACACGGGGCACAAGGCAGGAACCAATCCCAGGCAGGGCGCCAACCCACCGCAGGACACACAAACACACACACACACACACACCAAGCACACACTAGGGCCAATTTAGAATCGCTAATCCTCCTAACCTGCACATCTTTGGACTGTGGGAGGAAACCGGAGCGCCCGGAGGAAACCCAGGCAGACACGGGGAGAACATGCAAACTCCATGCAGGGAGGACCTGGGAAGTGAACTTGGGTCTCCTAACTGCGAGGCAGCAGCGCTACCACTGCGCCACCATGCCGCCCACAAAACAAGATTCTAAATGAAATGAATTGTCTTCTCTAGTTTGCAAAATTGAGTGTCGTTCATATTTTTAGGTAATATGAAGCCTAGGAAAAGCTAAATCATGCAAATAATTGTGGTAGAAGGTGTACATCATCTGCCAGAAGACTTCTAAGCTCTACAGAAACGATTTAAAAATGGTAATGAGCAGTGGAATCTTCAGTCGCACTCTTTTCACAATGTCCATAGTTTAATATTTTGGAAACAGAATACCAGATGGTCTTACCTCTGTAAATGCTTTAATCTATGTAGCTATGCAGTGCCCAAACAAAGCCAGTCTTTAATAATATTGTAGGCCTTACTGTGTTACTGAGTTTGAATTTAATTTTTGACAGAAATATGGGAAATCTTTTGAAATGTGCTAAATGACTATTCCACTGAGCTCTTAAAATATGCAGCTAAGCAAATCATTACATTAAAAACCTGCATTGTGTTTCAAAAATATTAGACTTTTAATACATGCAATCTTGGAAATGTGACATGCCCAGAATGACTTGCACTATTTAGCAAATGCACCATGCCCATCGAATATGAAAAAATGTCTTGTTGTGTGTAAAGAAAAAGATCCATTTGTTTTCCAGTTACTGAAGCCAACCTAACCAGACTTTACCTGAGTAGGCGTTTGAGTCTAGAAGCGTAACATTCTGAAGGTTTTAAACACAAGTTAAAAAAGAAAAGTCTGTATGACCACAAGATAAAATATGATCATGAATTACCTGGACTGGCCTCAGATACCGACAGCTTAAAACTGTCCCAGCATTGGACAGTTGTGTTTAGGAGTGTCGGCACAATTACTGTCAGACTTGCATCTGCACCTACATGGAGGATGAGGACAAACGAGCAGGACATGGAGCAAATAGAAATGACATGTCCACAAGTGCATTATTTGTCAATCCATCCCCTTTGGTCTTTAAAAAACGATTTCTGAAGATTTCTTCCTGACCTAGCAATAATGTTATGGCTCTTTTCAGGCAAAATTATGGAAAAAGAAGCTACTCCCACATCCAAGAATACTATCACCAGCAAGTAAAGACCTGCTAGTCTTATCCTTCCAAAATCCTCAAAGGGGACCCTTCCATTTTTCAAAGCTGACATAAATAAATTTTACATAACATACAGATATAGTATGCCACAATTTACTTGCAAATTATTGAGGCCACTTACCATCACACTTATTTATTCTAGTTACTGCTGTGACCACTAGGGGGTGTAAACCCCAGACAAAACTTCACAGACAGAAATCTTGGGTGCAAATAAATGGTTTAATATAATAAAGTATCTTACAAATAGGCTTCTTTGTAATAATAAACACAACTCACTTCTCTCTTTTCCTTCTTCTTCCACTCCTCCAGGTGAGCTTTATCCATCTTTCACCTGACTCCAACACTGACTACTCACACAGGAAACCCAGCTTCTTTTTTGCTGGGCCTAGACCCAGGAGTTCAGTACTTCCAGCACCTCAAAGACGGCATAATGAGCCCGTGGAGCTCCCCCTGGTGGCACCCAATTACCCCGACAGGGTCGTCCCATGGGACTGCAATTTGATGCCTGTACGAAGGGTATCCACATGGGTGTTCCACCAGTGGGATACAGCCACTGTGCGTACAGGGAGAATACAAGCCCTTTGGAAGCAGACACCCTCTGTCTTCTGCGTAGGCCTCTCTTTCAGGAAAGGCACCCACACCCATCCTGGTCAGGATGCAAGTCCATCGTTGTTCTTCTATTACAGCATCCCTTCTCAGCAAGAAGCCAGCTGCCGTCTAGGTTGGGATGTTGGTCCACCTAATATGGCATGCACACTTTATAATATATGGGTTCAGGGACACATTTCAGACATTGTTCAAATATAATGATGGTACAGTATACTCTCTAAATTTAAAATGAAACCAAAGTCATTGCAGCTTGGCTCTTACAAACTTTGATGATATTCAGATTTCTTCTCCTTCTCAATCGCATTTTAAATGAAGGCTATGCTGCTTAATATGAGAATTAATATATGTTTAAATGAAGTACCAAATGAGATTCTATATATTAGTTGCAATCAGGGTTAAAGGATTAAATAAGGTTGTAGGTGACACATCTATACACTACTTATTTAAATTCATTGCATCAATGAATTTTGAAATCTCAGCTATTAGATATCAAATCATAACATTTTCAAACCTGCTTCATCCAATTTGCAGTAATAGGGGTAACGGCCAGGACTGATCACAGGGAATAAAATAAAAAAAAACCATACACTGCAGGGCCCACCCATGCAACACTCACACTCACATGGTGATAGTATAGAATTGCTAGGTAACCTAACCTTCATATATTTGAAATGGTGGAGGAAAGCCAGAATACTCAGTAATGAAACTCCACAAAAACAGAGGTGCAGAATTCAAAAACAGGACACCGCATCTGAAATTCATCAATGCTAAACTCTTTTTTCCAGTGATAATTGCAGAGGTATTGAAGTAGTAATATTGTCACATACTGCATACAGAGTCCAGAGGAAGCCTTACTCTCCTGTCATCACATCTCCTCTCTTCAGCGACATGACTAACAAGAATTATTAACATTAATGTATTAATTAACAGAAAAAAACAAATTAGCCTGCCAGCTGTACTCCTTACTCCTACGCTCCCATTATTTGAAACATTGTGTAATAAACTCAGAAAAACATAATATATATGTACAGTATATACCAGTGTATATATAAATATAAACATACATTATATAGTTATTCGTGCACACCTGGGGATTGACCGGATGTCCCAGCAAGGTGGGGGCTCTGTTTTGACCGAGAACCTGACCTGGGCAGAGTTCCTGCGTTATTCCCGATGCTCCCTAAACCAGGGAAAGTTGATTTGTTGGGCTATTGTAGCTGACCTTTTCATTGTGCCACCATGAAAACTTTCTGTTTATTTAACAGGGTCAACCATTGTGTGCCCCAAAGCTCTAAAGTGAATCTCCTGGTTTGTCCAGCAGGTCACAGTGGCATAGTCAGCAGGATTTGTACAAGGATGAGTGACCCAGTGGACCTGGTTGAACAAGTGGCCTAATTAGAGTTACAAGTGGCCACTCAACAGACTGACCTCACTGAAGCAGAAGTTAGATGCAAGGCAGCCAGAGCTCAACGCATCTGATGAGCCCAACACCCAGCGCAAATACTTCCCTAGCATACCCCGGGGATGATGTAGAGACTTATATTTTAATTTTTGAAAGAATTGCAGCCCAGCAGCATTGACCTTGGCATGATTGGGCACAGATCATGGCCCCTTCCTAACTTTCGTATTGTAGTAGATGCTATATGGAGGACTACCCTACCTGGTCCGACAGCAGATTGTAAGGCCAAGTGCTGCCATGAATGGAACTTTGACCCAAAGCAGACTGTCCAGGAGCAAGCCATCAATATGTGGGGGAAGCTGGCCCGCTGGCTTCTCTCTGAAGAAAACACAAAGAAGTGCATAGTAAAAATTATTGCATCTGATATTCTGGTGTACATGCTCCCCATTCACTTAGTCCGTCTGGTACGTCAGCAGTCCTGGGCCAACATAGGACTTATATAGGCTATAGAACAGCACAGGTCTGCCATACAGACTGAGACACCAGAGGAGAGGAGAAGAGGAGACATCCCTAAATGAAGCAGCCCCAGAAGCTAGGCCCTGGTGCAAAAGAAGTAGATGCTGGGACATTGAGAAGAAACCGGTCACGCCTTTCTATCTGGTCCTACAAAAGCAAGGAATCGAACATGGTGATCAACGGTGGAACAAAGCCATGGACTGTGGGTTTACTGTTGCATAACCATCTCACTTTTCCTTTTGCAGGCACAGCCAGAGTAAATGGACAGTCCATCCATACCCTGCACAATTTTGGCAGTAATGTCCCCTTGACTAATGCAAGCTGATATGTCCTGTCACAACAGTATAATGGAAAAAGGGCAAAGCCTTCCTGTATTCATGGGAATACCCGATCACACTGTGCTGGATGTGCTTTCAAGGGCAGCTCTTGCGGTTGAGGGTGGTGACATTGCCGCAGTCTCCTTACTCCGTCTTACCTGTCATAAACTGGTCATAGAGAAATTGCAAAAAGGACCTGCCATTTCCTGGCAATGCAGGTAAACAGAGGTTTACCCTAGATGGTGTTCTGCCACCACAAGATAATTACTTGTCATGTAAAAGAGCAGGTAAGAGCATGGCTACTCAATATGATCGACTTCTATGTGGAGGACGATGCCACACTGAGCATGTCAGCAGTGCCCTTGTCCATGGAGCTGCAGTCATCACCAGTGGTCACATCAGACCCAATGGCCTCAGTGCAGCTTCAGTATTGCTCCCTACCCTTGTACTTCAGATGAGAGCAGTGGAACAATTACTCACTGAAATTTGCAAGGAATGCTGTGGTTTCCATCAAAAAACAGCCACTTAATGACTCTGTGCCATCAGGGCCACATTCCGTGCTCGATAATGATCTAGTGTTTTAGATGGGGGAACATCAGGGAGAAAGGTGGAGCCATTTTCTAGTCCTGTAGCTGCTTTGCCGTAAGAGTTATGATGTGGCAAATGCCCATCTCCTAGGAGCCCATTTAGGCTCAGTAAAAACCTTGGAGCAGATTACCGTTAAATTTCATTTTCCTAGCATTCACAAAGAGAAGTGTCACGTATGCAGGTCCTGCCCAAAGTCTCAACTAAAGTTGATAGCCCAGCAAGACTTCACACCCCTTGTTCTGATGCTGTTGATCAACATGCCATTCGAGAGTATTGGCATTGTTCTTGTCAGGCCACTTGAATCCTCAGCACAGTGTCACAGATACATAATAGTCCTTGTAGATTATGCTACCTGCTACCCACAGACCATTCTCATGCAAGTCACTAGTGCCAAGATAATTGCCTGAGAACTGGTGGAGGTTTTTGCATGAACCAAAATCCCCAAGGAGGTCTTCATAGATCAGGGACACACTTTATATTGGGAACATTAAAAGAGGTCACCAAGATACTCTGCATATCATACCAGACAGTCTCAAGCAGATGCTGAAAAAAGTGGTGCGAACAGATGGAAGAGATTGGGACAAGCTATTCCCTACTGGTCTTGGTTACCTTCTATATGGTGCCACAAGCCATAATGGGTTTCTCCGTTTCAGCTGCTTTAACGAAGGTATCCCATAGCTTGCTCAACTACTTAAAGTAGGGATGGGAGGATGTAGCCTTCCCTCCTCCAGTTGTGGGTTTGTATAACTGCTTTGCCAGGCTGCAGGCTCTAGTCAAAGAGCACAGGGGGACAAGGTTATGGTCTTGATATTTACCCACCTCTCATTCCAAGCCCTCTGGCAGGGTCCTTACAAATTGCAAGAGTGGGAGGGATTGGTGGGCTATCTGATCTCCCAACCCAACTAGTACCCATGGGAGTGCATCTTCTACGTCAGTCTCCTCATCTGTTACAGTAAGGGAAGGGCGGTGACCCTCCAGAAATCCTGGGAAAGGCATTCTTTGCAGACATCAGTGACCTCAATTTTAGGGAGACTCTTAGTGCCTGGTGGAAGTGCAAGCTGGGGAACACAATTGCCTCCATTACAGCTTGGAGTTGCGGGGAGGGAATGGCCGTACAGAATCCTGGAGGTGAAGATGATCAAGATGGAGCTGGAGATCAGGTGGCTGCTGGATCTAGGAGTCATTGAGGAGAGCAATAGCCCCTGGCTTAGCCCCATTGTATGTTGGCATAACCAGGTCTCCAGTTTCAATATCTATTCCATGCCGAGTGTGGACGACCTCCTGGAGCACCTGGATAGTGTAACATGAGCAAGGGCTATTGGCAGATCCCCCTGACTGACTCAAAGGAAAAGATCAGCATCCCAGGGGATACTGGCAGTAACTGTGTCCTGCCCTTTGAACAGACTACTCACACCCTATAATGACTATAGTGCTGCCTACATTGATGACATGGTCATCTATTCCAGCACCTGAGAGGAGCATGTACAACACACTCTGGTCATCCCCTGCACAATCCATAATGCCAGTCTGCAGATCAACCTCATGAAATGTTACTTTGGGTTGACTGAGGCCAACTATTTGGGGTATGTGGGGAGTGGAGGGCAAGTCACGTCACAGTGTTCCAAGGATGCAGCCATTCGAGTCTGGCCTTGGGCACAAACCAAAAGGCAAGTACAAGCCTTCCTAAGTCTCTTTTGGGTGCTATCGGAGGTTTGTGCTCCTTTTCTCAGAGAAGGCTGTGCCTTTGACTGATTACACAAGAAAACTGACTCCTAA